>NW_028317937.1:2885000-3185000 GCF_062004578.1 Staurois parvus
CTGGATATAAAACTATGCAGTTATTTTTTTTTTTTTCTCTGCCAGGGCATGTTAAAAAATAGAGGTAGATTTACTAAGGCCCCATTCACACTTTTATGTTGAATGAATGTTCACGGTCCTGTGTGTGTTACTACAACAAAAGACTGCACACGCTTCTAACGTTGATGCGATGCAGTGCTATTCATTCTGAATGGCACCCCAACGCACTTCACAGACTGGTGCACTGCACAGTAGCACAATAGACTAACATGCATTGCAGCACTATGTGCCGTCAAGAAAGTTGCAAACTATTGAGGTGTTTTCCATAAGCAGTGCACATAAATGTGAAAAAATGTGCATGTTTTTACACATGGCACTTCAAAGGTTAGGTGTGAACCTAGCCTAAATTTCTCTATACATCCAGTACAGCAGTGTTATTGGGTTTTGAAAATTCTAGTGGTTATGATTGGGTGTTTGACGTGAACACAGACTTAAAGTAGATCGAAAGGGAAAACTCTTTTTTATTTTTTCATTTTGGATAAGTAATGGGGTTATATCCCCTGTCCGTTTTTTTTGCCATGTGTGTCCCATAGGGGAGATTTTCCATAGCCAAAACAGGAAGTAAAAGGAAATCCCTCCAAAGTGTATGATTACAAGGGTGTCACCAGAACTACTGTCCCCATTGGAAGATTACCCCTTTATTCCCGTTCTGGTATCAACCCAAAATTTAGAATTTTTTTATTTACTTTCGATGATAACGGTCCCTATGCTGTCACATGACAAATGTGCAGATAACTTTACATACATGCATTGTGCAGGTGTGAATGGGGCTTTAAATAGTAACTCCACTTTTGTTGAGAAAAAAAACATTCCCCTCTGGGTAATCTATGTACAGTGCAAGGATTTTAACAAACTTTGTTGCAAATTTCTACCTTTTTGTTATTCTGGAGAGATAGCTGTTTGTGTCAATATGCAAAGTGAATCTTTATAGGAGTGGTTTCATAATTATCAATCAGCTGCTGAACCTGCAGGGCTCTGAGGAAAGTGTCAGCGTTTGCATCCTTCTGGACATGATTTCATTTTGTGAGTATCTCACCAAAAATGATATTTTTCTTGCAGGGGATGCCTGAATTCTTATTTGTATCTTAGTGCAGACTAAGATTAAAATCAGCCAATCACACAAGCAGGAAATTATGTTTCTGGGGGTGTTATGTACTCATTCAATGTACAGAACACCTCCAGGTAGCCATATTGCATGGCATTTTACAGAAAATTCTAGCGCTGCAGATTTAAAAAGATAATTTTTAATAACATTCAATTACAATATGACTTTGAGCGCAATTATATACGCTATATTATTTTTTTTTAATTTGCTATTTTTTTTCCCCCACAAAAGTGGAGTTCTTTTTTAACCACTTGCCTACCAGGCACTTATACCCCCTTATTTACCAGGCCAATTTTCAGCTTTCAGCGCTGCCGAACTTTGACAATTGCGCGGTCATGCAACATTGTACCCATATGAAATTTTGATCATTTTTTTCTCACAAATAGAGCTTTCTTTTGGTGGTATTTAATCGCCACTGGGCGCTTTACTTTTTGCGCTATAAATAAAAAAAAGTGCAAAAAATTTGACAAAGTTTCTTTGTTTCTATTATAAAATTTTTCAAACAGGTAATTTTTCTCCTTCACTGATGTGCGTTGATGAGGAGGCACTGATAGGCGGCACTGATAGCACTAAAGGGCACTGATAGGCAGTACTAATGAGGTGGCACGGATAGGCGGCACTGATAGGCAGCACTAATGAGGTGTCACGGATAGGCGGCACTAATATGCAGCACTGATAGGCGGCACTGATGATGGGTACTGATAGACGGCACTGACTGGCATCACTGCTGGGCACTGACTGGCGGCACTGACTGGCACAACCGCTGGGCACTGACTGGCACTGACTGGCTGCACTGGTGGGCGGGCACAGGTGGGTGGGCACAGGTGGGTGGGCACAGGTGGGTGGCACTGCTGGGCACAGGTAGGTGGCATTTCTGGGCACAGGTGTGTGACACTGCAGAGTGGCACAGGTGGGTGCACTGCTGGGCACAGGTGGGTGCACTGCTGGGCACAGGTGGGTGCACTGCTGGGCACAGGTGGGTGCACTGCTGGGCACAGGTGGGCGGAGCTAGTGGGCGCACTGCTGGGCACAGGTGGGTGGAACTTGTGGATGGCACTGCTGGGCACCGATCATCAGGGCACTGATCATCAGTGCCCTGATGATCGGTGCCGATCCTCGCTCTGACAACTGCCGGTTCTCGGCAGTACTTTCCTCACGATCGGACAGCGTGAGGAAAGTGCAGCCGAGAACCGGCACTTGCATTTCCCTGTGATCAGCGTGTCATTGGACACCGCTGATCACGTGGTAAAAGGCCGCTGTGATTGGCCTTTTACCACATCACGTGATCAGCTGTGTCCGTAGGACACAGTGATCACGGAGATCGCCGGGTGCGCGCCCCCTGGGGCGCGCAGGAGAGCGCGTTCTGGGAGGACGTCATATGACGTCCACCCAGAACTGGCCGGCCGCAGTGCAGCCATCATTCGGCTATCTGCGGTCGGCAACTAGTTAAGGCAAAGAATCTAACTATTTTTACAGTCCTTCCCCTGGTTAATGCATGTGCTCTAAGAAAATCTATGATTTATTTCAGCTGTGGGACATTGCCTCTGGGGAACTTTTGGTATCTGTGCTCTTTGATGTCCGAATCACGTCAACAACATTTGACCCAGCTGAATATCACTTATTTTGTGGTGGTAGTGATGGCTCGATATTCCAGGTGGATCTTTGTGCATGGGTAAGTGCCCTTTCTAAATTTTTAAGTGTGACCTAAACTGTTTCCAAACAGTGAAATGTCTTTTTTCTTTTTTTTTTCTTGTTTCTGCAGCCAGTGCAGCGGGAGAAGACCTTCACTGCTGAGCAAGAAAAGGTGTTTAGAGGACATAGGTAGGAAGTTTTCTGCTAAAACAATTATTTACTTCCCTGAACCTTTTGTTAGTTCTGTTTTTATCCATACTTATTCTGTCTACACATACTATCTGCTTTTTGTGTGTGTAAATATATTAATATATCGATCAATGACTGGATCGTCCAGCGAAAACCAGAAATAAAATAACGGTTCACTTTTTGTTGAACTGGGATTAAAAGAAAAAACAAACTAAATCCCTATACCAGGAGAAAAACTACGTGATGATTTAAATGAAATTTATCAATGTTGGAAGCTTACAAAAAAAATATGAATGTGCCCAAAGCACTTTAGTGCATAAAGATTATATATAAATGAATTTAATTAGTCCACAAATCCTTTACCCAGCCTTCACAGTGTATAGAAAAAAGAAAAAAAGAGAAAAAAATCTGTGCAAATATGCTTCCACCTTCCACCAGTGCAAACCAACATAAACCGCACTCACCAGATAATGGTGAGTAGTAAGCCTTTTTAGGAATTTCAGGGATCCTACACCCCCTCTATAACCTCCGGACCAACATTCCACCGTACAGGGCCAGCGTTGTCCTTCCACTCCCCTCTAAATCAGGACCTTCAAACCAGCTCCAGCGTTGTGTCAAAGAGAAAATATCATATAGTGTAATATTGCCAAACTATCACCAACCCTTATGTATATCAAACCACTCACATTTTCCAAATAGAATAAAAGCATGTTTTATTATCCTCCATCGATAGGGAAAAGACCATAAATTTCCACAAATAGATTTCAGAGACCTCACAGCTCAACTTTGCAGAGGATGACAGTGTATAATACAGATCCCAATATGGCCGCTGGAACGCGCCACTTGGCGTGCCCTCCACTCACCGGAAGTTGCGCAGGACGTTCAGATACTGAACCGGAAGTGCGTCGACGCGTTTCACCCCTCTTGATCTTGAAAATGCCCGGTGAGAGGGGCGAAACGCGCCGACGCACTTCTGGTTCAGTATCTGAACGTCCTGCGCAACTTCCGGTGAGTGGAGGGCACGCCAAGTGACGCATTCCAGCGGCCATATTGGGATCTGTATTATACACTGTCATCCTCTGCAAAGTTGAGCTGTGAGGTCTCTGAAATCTATTTGTGGAAATTTATGGTCTTTTCCCTATCGATGGAGGATAATAAAACATGCTTTTCTATTTGGAAAATGTGAGTGGTTTGATATACAGTCAGGTCCATAAATATTGGGACATCGACACAATTATAACATTTTTGGCTCTATACACCACCACAATGGATTTGAAATGAAACGAACAAGATGTGCTTTAACTGCAGACTGTCAGCTTTAATTTGAGGGTATTTACATCCAAATCAGGTGAACGGTGTAGGAATTACAACGGTTTGCATATGTGCCTCCCACTTGTTAAGGGACCAAAAGTAAGGGGACAATTGGCTTCTCAGCTGTTCCATGACCAGGTATGTGTTATTCCCTCATTATCCCAATTACAATGAGCAGATAAAGGGTCCAGAGTTCATTTCAAGTGTGCTATTTGCATTTGGAATCTGTTGCTGTCAACTCTCAAGATGAGATCCAAAGAGCTGTCACTATCAGTGAAGCAAGCCATCATTAGGCTGAAAAAACAAAACAAACCCATCAGAGAGATAGCAAAAAAATTAGGCGTGGCCAAAACAACTGTTTGGAACATTCTTGAAAAGAAGGAACGCATCGGTGAGCTCAGCAACACCAAAAGGAAGACCACAGAAAACAACTGTGGTGGATGACCGTAGAATTCTTTTCATGGTGAAGAAAACACCCTTCACAACAGTTGGCCAGATCAAGAACACTCTCCAGGAGGTAGGTGTATGTGTGTCAAAGTCAACAATCAAGAGAAGACTTCACCAGAGTGAATACAGAGGGTTCACCACAAGATGGAAACCATTGGTGAACCTCAAAAACAGGAAGGCCAGATTAGAGTTTGCCAAACAACATCTAAAAAAGCCTTCACAGTTCTGGAACAACATCCTATGGACAGATGAGACCAAGATCAACTTGTACCAGAGTGATGGGAAGAGAAGAGTATGGAGAAGGAAAGGAACTGCTCATGATCCTAAGCATACCACCTCATCAGTGAAGCATGGTGGTGGTAGTGTCATGGCGTGGGCATGTATGGTTGCCAATGGAACTGGTTCTCTTGTATTTATTGATGATGTGACTGCTGACAAAAGCAGCAGGATGAATTCTGAAGTGTTTCGGGCAATATTATCTGCTCATATTCAGCCAAATGCTTCAGAACTCATTGGACGCCGCTTCACAGTGCAGATGGGCAATGACCCAAAGCATACTGCAAAAGCAACCAAAGAGTTTAAGGGAAAGAAATGGAATGTTATATGCAATGGCCAAGTCAATCACCTGACCTGAATCCGATTGAGCATGCATTTCACTTGCTGAAGACAAAACTGAAGGGAAAATGCCCCAAGAACAAGCAGGAACTGAAGACCGTTGCAGTAGAGGCCTGGCAGAGCATCACCAGGGATGAAACCCAGCGTCTGGTGATGTCTATGCATTCCAGACTTCAGGCTGTAATTGACTGCAAAGGATTTGCAACCAAGTATTAAAAAGTGAAAGTTTGATTTATGATTATTATTCTGTCCCATTACTTTTGGTGCTTTAACAAGTGGGAGGCACATATGCAAACTGTTGTAATTCCTACACCGTTCACCTGATTTGGATGTAAATACCCTCAAAGTAAAGCTGAGTCTGCAGTTAAAGCACATCTTGTTCGTTTCATTTCAAATCCATTGTGGTGGTGTATAGAGCCAAAAATGTTATAATCGTGTCGATGTCCCAATATTTATGGACCTGACTGTACATTTATAAGGGTTGGTGATAGTTTGGCAATATTACACTATATGATATTTTCTCTTTGACACAACGCTGGAGCTGGTTTGAAGGTCCTGATTTAGAGGGGAGTGGAAGGACAACGCTGGCCTTGTATGGTGGAATGTTGGTCCGGAGGTTATAGAGGGGGTGTAGGATCCCTGAAATTCCTAAAAAGGCTTACTACTCACCATTATCTGGTGAGTGCGGTTTATGTTGGTTTGCACTGGTGGAAGGTGGAAGCATATTTGCACAGAAGATTTTTTTCTCTTTTTTTTTTCTTTTTTCTATACACTGTGAAGGCTGGGAAAAGGATTTGTGGACTTTTTAAATTCCTTTATATATCTTTATGCACTAAAGTGCTTTGGGCACATTCACATTTGTTATTATCATTGTATATACATTTTTTAAGAGTGTCACACATATGGGTAATTTTCCTTACATTTATGTATTTAGTGTGATTTAAGTGATTAGTATAGGTATTATTTGCGCTGGTTAATTTTGTTTTTGATGTTTTGGTGTTTACACTACTGCACAGCAGCATCTTATACCTAGGGCTATAGATATTTTGTGGCGCAGGAGTATTTATTTATTTTTGTGTCTTACAAAAATAACCTTAATACTTGCTCTGTTAATGTTGGGACACAGCAAGATTTATGTCCTATTAATTGAATTTTGGAATCTTTACTGCCCAGGGATTTCCTCACTTTGGAGGAACTCCTTCTCACTTCCTGTTTTGGCTATAGGACATTAAGTGAAGGAAAATCTCCCCTATGGAACACAGATGGCGGGAAAAAAAGAAACCTGACGAAGGGTCAAACCCTCCCTTATGCTATCCAAAATGGGGGGAGTTTTACCTTTTAGTTCTAATTTTAAATTGGACTTGTTGACAATAGCAGTCAATTAAACATTTGAAATTTCATTGCATTAAAGTGTTACTAAACCACAACACTAAAAATCAGTCTGCATGCTTGTTATACTCACTGTGAAACAAAAGGGGTTAATCATTTGCATTGTGTAAAAAGGATGTTTGATCCTGTCTTCTGATCCTCCCCTTCTTCCACAGTCCCCATCCATCTGCTAATAGAACAGACCCTTGGGGGCAAGCTGTACATGCTCATTTTGGTGTGTAGTGCTAGAGCAGGATTTCTTGTTTTTTTTCTTTTTCTTGGGAGAGTGCATCTGATCAGCACAGGGCCAATCGGTGCTGTACAGACAGAGGTTCAGGGGTTATGCAGCCTTATAGGACAATCAGGGGAGAATGAAAACTCCTCTTACAAGCTTTAACCAGTGCTCTGCAGGACACTGATAGAAGTCACAAGACTGTTCTGTGTACAGTGGGAGACCAGATATAATGAATGCAGGGTTATGGGTTCAGTAACCGTTTAAAAGAATAAGCAAGAAGAGGAGATTAAGAGGAATTGATTACCTTGTACAAGCACACAAATCATATTATACAGTTGAACCTTTTTGCTGCCAGGGCCACTTTTGCTTCATAGTTGCAATTTTTTTGCTAAATTAGTAACAGCCCAGCCAGAAGTGATGTGTAATGTACATTGGTTCCGTGTACATTCTAGGTAGAGGAGATGAGTGAATGGATACTAATCGTGGAAACTCCTACTGGGATTCACGTATCTAATTGCAGACAGGGTGCACTCACAGGTGTGAATGCACCCTATGGGTCTTTCAACGCAGGCAGCTGAACACTTTCAATGCAAATTCCTCCACTTGGGTAGAACAGGTGCAGCATACAGCCTCCCATTGACCTAAAAAGATGTGCACTGCTGTACTTGGGCAGTGCTGTTGTAAACACCACTATAGCATACAGGTGAATGCAAAAATTAGAAAGGTTTTGTATCTTTTTGCATACAGCTGTATGCTATACTCATGTTTACAATGGTACCATCATATATCCAAGTACAGCAGCGTGCTGCCATTTGTGTCTTTGGGAGGCTGTACTCTATACCTGGGCTACTTGAGCAGGGACAGTACACCTATGTGCAAAGACCCTGTGAAATAATTGCAATGTTAAAATTCATATACTGACTGGCAGGAAAGAAAAGCAGGCTAAAAGTTGGGATGATTCAAATGCAATTTATGAATGATAGAAAAGCATGAATATTCTGCTTGTCTGTATGGTAATGCATCCCTCTATCCTGTATATCTGTCTTTCCAGTGTTTAGGCCTGGCATTATTTATATAGTTTATTTATAAAGTGCAAGCTCCTACTCTTGAAAATGCATTTCAAAGAAATAGCATTTTTATGATTTTTTGAAAATCACATAGTATATGTCCACCCGAAACTTTGCTGTGTAGCTTTCTCCAATAAATACCTACACAGTGGGGTTTATCCCATAATAGTTTCATTCAGTGAACTGTCTTAACCACTTAAAACTAACGCACATCAACCTCTGTTTCAATACATATACTAGTTTCAAGCAACCACCCGAAACTACTTTAGATTGCTAACTTTGGACAAGTCAATTTAAAAAAAAAAGTGTGATCCACAAAACCTTTTATTCCAGGGACCAGCAATATTTCATGTGATTTCCTAGGTAGAAGTGTAGGAGGACTTCATTATTACTAGGATGTACATTGTGCACAGTGAGAAGTATAGCACACATTTTAAGGATAAAGCACAAAGAAATGGGAAAATGTAGTTTGTTTTAATCTATGGTTAAAGGCATGTTACCGATAATGGCACTGCTAAATGGTAGTAATGCTTCTTGCCATTGTTTAATCCACAGAAAGGTGAAAGTCACAAATATGGGGAATAATTCTTGAAAAGGTTAAAATGTGCAAAATAGCTAGTACATTTCCAAAGAAAGGAAATGGTTCCCATAATTACAATTTCTGTTTGCTGCTGTTCAGAGAAACTGCTTCTGACACAAATTATCGTAAGTGACCACTGTTGTAGAAAGGAGAGTGCTTTTTTTTTTTTTTTTTTTTTTTTTTTTTAAAGTACATTTCCCAAAGCCAGCAGAGAGATCATAAGGGCTAATTATTACAGTAAACCTGCTCAAGTCTCAACCACAGTGTAGAAATAAAAATAAAAAAATAAAAGGAAAAATGCAGTCGGCAATAACATCTGTGGAAAGCGTACTTAAAACGTTTCATAGGAGTGTAACTCATAGAGAATAATCAGCATATTTCTGGTGCTTAGAGAAGTCAGAATACAGATGATTTGTTGTTTTAAGTTACTGATTTTTGCACATTGCTTTTTTATCCTTTGAATAAGCTTGATACTCTTTAAGTGTTTGAAACAAGACTTGCACCAATCAGCCGTAACATTATGACCACCCACTAAAATCCCTCGAGACATGGACTCCACTAGACTTCTAAAGGTATTCTGTGGTATCTGGCACCAGGCTGTCAGTAGCAGATCCTTGTTAGTTGGTGGGGCCTCCATGGATTGGACTTTTTCCAGTATATCCCACAGATGCTCAATTGGATTGAGATCTGGAGAATTTAAATGCCAAGTCAATGCCTCAAACTTGTGTTTCTCAAACCATTCTTGAGTTAATCAAACTGGGCTACCTTTTGCCATTGTTCTGTGGTCCAGTTCTGACGCTCATGTGCCCACAGTAGGCACTTTTGACTGAAGACATGGGTCAGCATGGGCACGCTGACCAATCTGGAGCTATGCAGCCCCATATGCAACAAACTGGTTCACAGTCTAGGAGGACTCGACCTCAAATTGATCTTCTAACTAATATACACTACAGAGGGTAATATATCATAAATACCCTCAAAACCAAGGGAGGAAATTAAAAGTCTGCCCTCAAAATCTGTGGTACATTAGGAAAACTGAGTGCTATCATAAAAGGAAGAGAAGCATTTGTTTATCTTATAGGGCTTTCTAATACCACCCCCATGTAAACTCAATAATAGGCTGAGGTAAATACATGTTCATTATTGTAGACATTGTATTTAAAAATAAAGCACCTTTCTTCATCTCTGTTCACAGGGACCAGGTAACATGTCTTTCTGTTTCACTGGATGGGAGTATGCTGGTATCAGGATCTCATGATGAAACAGTCTGTGTTTGGGACATACAGAGCAAGCAGTGTCTGCGTACAGTCAACCACAGAGGTATTGTCAGTTTGTCTTTTGGATCATAGTCCATCATTGCCCAATACTACAAAACAGTATTAAACACCAAAACTTAAAATGTAATATATTGCAGCTTACCAGTCATTAGATTTAGTGGCTGCATTAGTTGTCTGTTTTTTTTTTTTAGGCTTTTCTCCGCCTCCTCCTTTTCACCTGGTGATCTTGTCAAAAACACCTCCTGTATGAGAGTTTCTTCACTCTGGATGAATGAGCACAGGGGAACAGCGGCATTATTAGTCTGAGAGGGGGGGTAGTGTTAAATGTACTAGCAGATTTAAAGACACAAACAAATTGAAGCCAAACTGCAGATCACACTGCAGTTAAAGTTAAAATCAGTTATGGCAAACAGGTTTTTTACCTTTTGGGATAAAGGTTTTTCATAATTAAATCAAAGTTGATCATTGTAAACACCCCTGCCAGTGGTAAATGGTTGACTTCCTCCTGTAAACTGATACAATCTGCAAGAGAGTTTGTTCTTTTGAAAAACTGACTTGCTTGCCAGATCACCAGATATAGAAGAAAGAAAACCCATAAGAAAACAGATGCAGCCATCACATCTAAGAATTTGTAAGCTGCAGTAAAATGTTTGTTTTTGGGTTTAATACTGCTTTAAAGATTTTTTCTAAATTGTTTTAAATTTCCCCAGGTCCAGTAACAAATGCCTTCATCATACCTGCACCTGGCAACATGCTTCGAGCAGACAGTAAGCCTAACTTTCCCCTGCCTCGATTCAGCAAACATTTTCAAGGAGCTGAGGGCTCTGATGGGCCAGAGAGTGATGGGATTATTCTCCGACTTGGGAAATGTCAACATGTGAGTATTGTTCACAATATGTGATTTGTTTGTTAGTTTACCAGCTTTTTGTTCTGGCTGGTAAGAGTCCAAGTTATTGCAAGCAAAGTATTCCTTTTCTCTAAATGGAGCAGATGATAGGTCAGTGTTTAGGAGGAACAGGTTCTGGGACTGAACACAGATTGTAGAAGTAATAAAGGGGTGGACATGGGTGGATTGGGGAAGAAGGGCCATGGTGTGGCAGACATTTTGGAGGAATATAGGGCTTTGGGGCACACACTCTCTCAACTATCCTGCGGCAACGTATACTTCAGTACCATCATCCAGTAGCAGATATCATAGGGAGTATACGACGATGGAAGTGTATGGGTTCCAGCACAGAAGCAAGTGAAGAAAACACCATCCTACTTGGACTGTTGGCTGTATGTGGTTGCTACATGTGGTGAGATTTACTAATGTAGGTGACACTTTGACAAAGGTAAAGTTGTGGTGATTGTACATGATTGTGGAAAGCCTAGGAAATGCTCTTAATTCTACTATCCATGCACTAAAATACACACACACTTCAGCATTTAGTAAATGTATATTGTGACGTGAGTGACATTGGGTGGGGGGCCCATGGAACCCAGCTCACTTTGGAGAGGTGGGGAGACCCGTTTCAGCTCCCCATATCCCTCTTATGTGTAAATCACCCTGTGCCTGTTAGGGGTACAGGGTGATCTGTTCTAATATTGGGGTGAGGGTTGTTGATTGTTTGATGTTACGTGGTTGCATCCCATTGTTCTATTGTGTGTCTGGCTTGGGAGCAAACTATTATGGGATGTATGTATTTATGTGTATTGGCTTGGTGGGGGGGGGGTGTCTCAAGCATCCCTCCCTCCTGATGGGACTGTCTGTTGGTGTGTCTCTTGTTACTAAATGTAGATTGCCCTGCCCTGTGTCATTATGCAGGGAGGGGGGGATTGTCCCCTTGAGTGTATATATCTTGTATTTGTGTTAAAATAAACTAGTCTGTCTCCTGGCTTTCTTCAAGACTGGTGTCATCTAGTCTTGTATGGTCAGCTGTGGTGTCTGTTGTCGGTGTTCGGACGGGGAAGAGGTATTCTAACAGAAGTACCCAAGTGCAGTCTGGGTCGGTTCCGTTACATATGTGCAATGCTTGGCCTGGTAGACTCCCATAGCTCATTAAAAGCCTACCAAATACTTGCTAGTTACAGTCAACAGACCCAGATGGCAGTCTTGAACAAGAATTATCCCACACACATCTCTACCTTGCAGACACATTGGCAGGGCTGCGGTCAAAGTAAAGCCAGGGCAGCCTACTATAACGAAAAAAAAAGATAATTAAAACGCCCTACAGGAACTCAATTTGTGGTGAAAGTTAGTTGACTTGTTTTTTTACACTTTGTATTATAACTTTGCTTGTTTAATTAAGTTTTATCAATTATTTAGGGCATACTCACTGTGGTGCTTGTTTCACTATTTTTCTCTCTTTTTTTTTTTTTTTTTACTTCCTACAGATATGTTGATTTCACCTCTCAGACTGTTAAATTAGGGATGCTTACAAAAACTTAGTTAACTTTTACCCCAGATTGGCTTAATCCTTGATTGGATAAGCACGCTTTGGATGAGAGTTGGGCAAAATGATTTGGCAGCATTTTTTAATTTTTCACAGAGTGTCAGGAGCTCCTTGGAGCTACTTTGTGTTACTAAATTTGCAGGAAAAAAATTATGATGTCCTATAGAATTGTACTCATAAGGCTACCTCTTTCATGTTCATTTAAAGCTAACAGAAACAATAGTCAAGCTAAATTGTGATTTTGTCAAGAAAATATTTCCTTCTCCTTTTAGGGATCAGACGACACTTACCAGCAGAGGGCAGGTCATCTTCACCAACTTCTTGGTGAAAGTGAAGGCAAGGTGAGGTCTTTAGTAATATCAGTAAATTTGGCAATTATTGTGCATTAGTAACTTGTCTCTATTTTTGGCTTCATCATATCTCTCCTCTCACCCCAGAATCTTTCAGGTCTTGTTGAGCAGCTGCGAGCGCGGACGGCAGAATTGGAAGAGGAGCTGAGTATGGTGCGAAAGATAAACAAAGATCTCTTTGACTTTTCAGCTAGCATTATCACGAAACCATGAAACATGATGCAAACTATACACTAAAATGTATAATAATTTAAATCATCAGTTTGTCAAAATAGATTTCATGCAGCTTTGACTAGCCACACAAAGTGGTTTTGTGAGGTGCAAGATTATCTGTATCAAATTAGATAAAATAAGTAGTAGAGCAAAACAACCAATTTGCCAAGATTCTTTTAGTTACTGGTCACTGGAAATTGTTCATGTAGTGGTATTTCTCTTCATTTTAGGCAAGTTGCTTGTCTGTCACAGATGGCTCTTGCCTAGAAGTATTCTTGTGAGTTTAACAGCAATAATGTCAATATCTAAATTGATAGTTTATTTCAGAAAAAAGAGCAATATGCAGAAACCAAGAGCAACCAATAAGGACTTGTTCACACTACCCAGTTGGGCAAGCACACTAGTATGTTGCAGTGTCATTCATTTAAATGGCACCCAAATGCATCTACAGAGCACACCTGTACTTCCAACAGCCCCCAGCACATCACAATGTGCATTGTGGGGAAAAAAATTGAATCGTGAACATGATAATGTGACTTGCAGCATGTGTTACCCAAACAAAATTGGGTGGGAATAGGAGAAAAGAACTCATCTTTCACTGATTTGACTATAGCTAAATTGAAACCTGTTTGGTTCCCAGTAGTTAATGCTCATCAAATATCATCAACATTGCCTTATGTTACTGGTGAAACAAACTTTTATTGAGTGTGCTCTTCATATTACATGACCATTTATTAATTTGTATCCTTAGTAAAAGGCATTGAGCAGTGGATGTGTCTGACTTGTGTGGTGCATTTCAAGTCATTAACCCCTTCAAGCTGGCGCCTCCTGGCACTTTAAGGGTTCCAGAAGCCGGGAGGCGGGGTTTAGGGTCATGTGACACTACGTCACGGCGGTCACATGATCGGGAAAGGTCCTGATTGAAAGAGGAGATCGGGACCTTTCCGTGAGTATCGGACATGTGTGCTGGGAGCACGCAGGGCGCGCGCTCTCGGCCCATATGTCCTTTTTTAATAGAACGCAAATGTGCGGCCGCTCGGCGTCTAGGCCCAGGCGCCGGGAGGCCGCACATTTGTGTGCGGCTGGCGTGAAGAGGTTAAAATGAATGCATTCTTCCTCATGATAGATGTCCTTTGGATGTATAGCTCAGATTACTTTAGGTAACGTCTTTTGCAATGTAACCATTATGAATTTAAATTATGTAAACAATAACTTCTGTTATCTATCATTTTGTAATAAAGGATTTTTGTTCATTTTTTTTTTAAATGATCTGTGATGTGTTTTGCTGGAAAACGGTTTCAATCTGTTAAAAGGTTTGCTCAATTTTTTTTTTATTTTCGTAACGCCTGTATACACCACATACCTGTTTATCTGGAATGCTCCCTAGGTATTCATGGAATCGTACAGTAGATCTAAATCAAATCCATAAAATCCCATAAAATATTTGTAACATTTTTATGCAATTTCAAAGATTGCTTTCAGTGTTTTACATAAACTGTTTTTGTTATAATACTGCCACGAAGGTCCTTGTTCAGACGCTTTGCTGTTACAGTTACGACTGTCTCCCTTTGCGGATCCTGAGTTGCCACCCTGTCACATGGGCCCCTGATGGAAGCTTCAATTCTGGCAAACATTGCACAAGCATTCTCCACCATTGTCAGGGAGCTATTGCAGAAGAATTTAGGATGTGCATTTGATGCTTTAGCGAGTACATGTAGACCAGCTTTAGGAAATCGGCAGCCCTGAGATGCAAAGAAGGATAAAAACAGTATGTTACAAAGGAAAAGAAAAACTAAACAATTGTATAGACACAATTATGCACTGCTTAGCAAACTAAATTTTATCCAGTTCGGGTTTACCTCTTTTTAAACTAGTGTGATTGAACAGAACACTAAGCGTAAATTAAATAGCACAAAAGGAGAATATCTTGCTTTCCAAATACAAAAATTAATTAAAAGAAGAAATTGTAAGGCGACTGTGTGTAACCAGGTTTACAATCTTCATATATTCTGTTGTTTCATATTAACCAATCACTGTTCGTAGGCTTAATCAAGATTTACATTGGAGTTATGGAAGTCCTCACACATTTGTCTCTACATAGTATGATAGATTTTGTCAGGCTGTAATAAGTGTGTCCAAATCACCTTAATGCATAATGAAATATTTTGCAGTCTATGAAACTTGGGCATCACTAGTGTCTTGCATCTCATGCTGTGCACCCCTGGTCCCTACACCATGACTGCTAACTTGCCAGCCACTTCTACAACCCTACCCTAGCTGACCTTTACTGAACTATACACAGCTTGTATTTCCTGCTGGCAGAGAACAGGAGCCCTATGAAAAGACACTTCTGTGGCTGCTCAGCACATGACCAGGCCCATGTACAGCTGTCCATGTGTTTCAGAGAACTGCAGTAAGTACTGTAGTGTGGGACTGTATTATAAGTGTAGGGAAGGTGAGTAGGGGATGCGGGGGTCTGCATTGTATATACAGTAAGGAACAGAAATATTTAAACACCCTGCGATTTTGCAAGTTCTCCCACTTAGAAATCATGGAGGGGTCTGAAATTCACATTGTAGGTGCATTCCCACTCTGAGAGACAGAAAAAAAAAAATTCAGGAAATCACATTGTATGATTTTTAAAGAATTTATTTGTCTTGCACTGCTGAACATAAGTATTTGAACACCTGAGAAAATCAGTGTTAATATTTTGTACAGAAGCCTTCGTTTGCAATTACTGAGGTCAAACGTTTCCTGTAATTCTTGACCAGGTTTGCACACACTGCAACAGGGATTTTGGTCCAATCCTCCACACAGATCTCTAGATCTGTCAGGTTTTGGGGCTGTCGCTGAGCAACACGAAGTTTTAGCTCCCTCCAAAGATGTTCTATTGGATTTAGGTCTGGAGACTGGCTAGGCCACTCCAGAACCTTGATATGCTTCTTACCGAGCCACTCCTTGGTTATCCTGACTGTGTGCTTCGGGTCGTTGTCATGTTGGAAGGTACACAATTTTGTGTCTGGTGTCTTTTGACAGCTCTTTGGTCTTGCCCATGGTAGTAGTTGGCAACTGACTGTGGGGTGGACAGGTGTCTTTAAAGAGCTCAGACAGGTGCTACTAAGTTAGATTAATGAGTGGAGTAGAGGTGGATTTTTTAAAGACACAGTAACAGGTCTTTGAGAGCCAGAATTCTTGCTGTTTCTTAGGTGTTCAAATACTTATGTTCAGCAGTGCAAGACAAATACATTTTTTAAAAATCACACAATGTGATTTCCTGAATTTTTTTTTTTAATTCTGTCTCAGAGTGGGAATGCACCTACAATGTGAATTTCAGACCCCTCCATGATTTCTAAGTGGGAGAACTTGCAAAATCGCAGGGTGTTCAAATACTTCTGTTCCTCACTGTATATGGAGATGGATTCAGGGGAACTTTAGTTTTATGTATGTGCAGGTCAGGGAGGGTTGTATCATATAGGGGAAGGGGAAGGGTGCTGTATTTTATGCATATGTGAGGAAAGGGGAGCTGTGTTGTATGTAAGAGTGGGAGCATAGGGTCCTGCATTGTGAATGTAAGGAAAGGGGGCTGTATTGTATGCGAGTATAAGGCTGGCAATACATTATACAGTTTTCCTTTAGATTTGCCTAAAACCATATAATATGAACTCCCCCTTCCTGACCAGGCACTGTTACTTTAACTGACAATTGGGTGGTCATTCAACGCTTTACCCAAATGAAATTTACGTCCTTTTTTTTTTTTGATTGCCTCTGCGTTTTTACTTTTTGCGCTATAAACAAAGACAATTTTGAGAAAAAAAACTATATTTTTGACTTCTTGCTGTTAAACATGTCCAATTAAAAAAAAATGAAATCAAATTTTGACATAAATTTAGGGCAAAATGTATTCTGCTACGTCTTCTGCTAAAAAAAAAATAAAAAATCCCAATATGTGTAAATTAATTGGTTTATGTGAAAGTTAGCGTTTACAAATGGCGTTATATAGACTGGATTTTGGGGGGGGGGGGGGGGGGGGGTACTAATAATGGCGGCAATCAGCAGGCATTCTGACACTGGAGGGAACTGACAGTGTCACTGACATCCCCAGTGACACCAATACAGTGACCAGTGCTAATGGTGCACGGCAGGAAGGGGTTAACATGAGGGGCGATCAAAGGGATAAATGTGTGTTTTACTATGGGGGCTGTGTCTGTGCTTTCCACTGTAAGCACACTGCTTTGTATGGCTGTTATGCAGAGCCATACAAAGCAGTGTTCTGGAGCGGACAGGGGAAAGAACTGTATTGTTTACAGTTCTCTCCCCCCATTGATATTACTCAGCGATCACTGGGTGCCATCGAGTAATCACCGACTGGGACCCAGTGATTGACAGCCGAAGCTGCGAATGGCTGGGCGGCTTGCGCGCGCCTCCTGCCCGGAAATGCAAAAATCACATCTATATATAAGTGATTTTTGCACACCTGTGCCGCCCTGTAGCAGTATGTCTGCTATAGGGCGGCGGTTAAAAGTAAAACTAGATGAAATTATACAAGAAAATTGCATAATGTATGGCCAGCTTAAGAAGAGAGAAGGCTGCATTGTATCTGAGCGTGAGGCAGGGGGGTCAGCTGGCTGCATTGCATGTAAATGTGAGCAAGAGGGGGCTGTACTGTATATGAATATAAGGAGGGTGGCTGAGTTTGTATGCAAATCTGTTGGGGGGGTTTGCATTGTGTGTGAGGAGAGCGGGCAGGGGTGTGCATTGCTTGAAAGCTTGAGAGATGAAGGGGTGGAAACGAAGGTGCAAGGGTTGGCAGTAGTGGAAGGTGGGGTGCAGAGGAGAGCAGTGAAAGGGGAATGCAAATGTGTTTTTTTTTTTTTTGGGGGGGGGGGGGGGTTGCTTTCGACAGGAGAATTCTGTTGGCAAGCACAGCATAACAAAAGGCAAAATTTTTTTTTTTTTTTAAGTTTTGGATTTAGTGGAGAGGAATTAGATTTGTCAGTTTGTATTGCTGTCTGTACCCCAGTTAGGGAGATGGATCCTCTCTATTTGTCCTGTTTACCATTATGATTGAAAGTAAAAGAAAATCCCAGATTTTGGGTTGTCTCCAGAAAAGTAATAGAGGGGAAATCTACCAATGGGGACACTAGTTCTGGTGACCTAGGGGTCCCCAAGAGATTCCCTTAATTTGCAGGGATTTTCTCTCACTTCCTATTTGGCTATGGGACAGGAAGTGAAGGGAAATCACCACAATTGGGCACAGATGGTGAACAAAAAAATCTGACGGGTTATAACCCTCCCTTGATATATCCAAAATGAAAAAAAAGGTTTTGCCTATAGTTCCACTTTAAGCAAAGGGGTACCCAAGCAAACTGAATGAGGGAGTGCAAGGTGTGAAAGTTAGCCGTGTGTAGGCGATGTAGGGAGGGCAGAGATGAATGGGGGAAGAGGGTGCAGAAGTGAGTGGTGGATGGCAGTTTTGGACGAGTTATAACAACGGGGCACAGAAGCCAACAGTGAATGGGGTGGTGCTGAAGTGAGCAGTACACACATTTGCTGGGGGGAAAGGTAAGTGGGGTATACAAGTGGACAGTGGTTTTTGGAGGATGAATTGTACTTGCAAATAATGGACAAGCAAGTGCAGAGGAAAATGGTGGCTTGGTGGTGCAGAAATAAGCAGTGGATGGGAAGTACAGAAGTAGTGGAGGGTAGTATTAGGAGGTGTTGCTTGTGGAGTTTGCGTATTGGGGGGATTTTCATTTGGGGGGGGGGGTGCTTGAGATGTTGAGGGTTACTAATGGAATTTCTTTACATTTCTTTGTGTGTTTAGCACTCCTGACCACTGTGTGCAACTTTTGGCACAGCATTCAATATACAATACAGGATTATGTAACATACTGTGTACATTACGTTCTCCTTACGACCATACTGATGTACAGTACACATCCCTTAATCCTTTTGTTGCATACAATTGGCCTCTTTACTCTGTACAATAGACTGTACAATGCATACTGAACTCTGTACATTATTTATTCCTAAACCCTGCACCCCATTTGCTAGTGGTAATTTTATATTTTGTTAATGTTTTCATTGGCCAATGACTGGCTGCTAAGTACCTATTGACTATTTTAATTGAGTTCTTCTTTAGGAACAATGCCTTCCACTCCATACTCACTATGGACTGCAACACAAGGGTAATTGCTTTTCTTTGCCTAGAGTACCATTAAAAGTACCTTTACTTTCCTTAACCCTTTCTCCCCTAGTTGTCATCTGCTTTGCGATGCTCCGGCTTGGGGGAGCCCTCATCATCTACACTTACAATGCAGAACTGCTGGTCTTGTATGGTAGGTAATTACTGTACATCAGAGTGCAATTGATGGATGGAGGAACTGTTGCATGGATAGGAGGAGGCTGTGGGAGTGAAGAATAAGGCACACTATATGATCAGAAATTTCTGGACACCAGATAATCTCACATACGATATGGCAAAAATTGTGACAACCCCTCCTACAGTGATAGAGTGCAGGTGTTTCCAATGAAAGTTCTTGTTAATGTTACAGCATACAAAGAAATATTAAACAACTGTGTGCTTCCTCCCTTGTGATGACCATTTTAGATCTTGACAGTGCCCAAAGGTCAGGTCCAAAATTATATGGTTTGATGAGCTTGGTGTGGAGGAACCTGAGTTGCCGTCACAGAGTCTTGCCCTCAACGCTATTGAAAATCTTTAGGATATACTCAACTGCCTATTTTGTGCCAGACCTTCTTGTTCAACATCAGTACTAGACCTCACAAATGCTCTTTACTAAATGGGCCAAATTCCCAAAGACACGCCTTCCAGTGGGACCTGTTATAGCCCCAAAGTGTTGTTCAGTTGTGTATCAATGCTCATGGTTTTGGAATGGCTTATTTAACAAACTCGTATATTGTAAGTGTGATGGTCAGGTGTCCACAAATTTTTAATCATATAGTGTAAGTAAAAGTGTCTTTTATTGGTACCCCAGCTAAAAACAAGTATTTAATCCTTGCAGTGCAGGGGGAACCCACCGCAAGGAGAGGTTGTTTTGTTTTTTAATCTCAGAGTTCAGCTTTAACTTTACCTCTTTGAGCCCCTGGGACTGATTGTAGCAGTATGCTATATATTTTCTAATTGCAGCGCACAGGTGTGCTTCAATACACATTTTGTCCAGAGGATGAAAAATAGGGTGAGATATTTACCTTTTCTTTTTCTCTCTTTCCTGGCAACTGGCGCTCTGTTTTGCTCTCCGAGCAGCTCCCACTGGTCCTGCATTGTCTGTGATGATATTGGAGAGGGAACAGCCACACAACCAAGGGTAGTTAGAGTTAAACGTTAACTGCCAATTGATAACAAGGACTGTGAAGCATCAGAGGCACTTATTACAACAGAGATTTCGAGATTGAAAAATCAATGGTTTCATTTCATCTGGACCTGTGCTGCATTTCACCATTGACAGAGTCTGGAAATAAAAATAAATTGGTTGTGGAGATCAGACAGAACATTGTTGGCCCTCTTAGTGCCTGCCATCCAGTTCCTGTATGGCTACCTTTAGTTGAATTGTAGAAGCTTGTTCACATGGCCTAAAAACATCACCATGTCTGTACCAAAATGCTGACAGCAAACAGTAGGACAGCATACAAGAGTTAAAGAAGTACGGTTAGTTAAAAAAAAAAATTAAGTCAGCCACTACAACTGTAGCTGCTGATTTTTAATAAACAGGTACTCATCAGTCCAGCACTGTCTTCAGCCAGGCTAGTTCTTCGCCAGTTTTCGGATCCCCAGGGCCACCATCATAATTATGGGAAGATAGCTCATCGCTGTACATGCATGAGATGCACTGCGCTGTCAGATTTACTAAACTGTAAGCAGTAGCTCTAAAACCGATCAGTCACCAAGTACCCCCAATAGGTCGTGTATTCATGATGTTTTTTAATAGTTCAAACAGGAGAGTACACTTTACTAGTACTGTCAACTCACTTTCCACATTAGTTCAGAAATCCCACAATAAGACGGGCTATAGCACAGTTTGCCATTCGTTTTCATACTGAGGATCTAATATGCAAGTAAAATGTAAAGTATTGACTTTAAACTGCCATTCATGGACAGGCTACATTCATATCTAATTCCATAACACATGCAGTAAATCAGGGCCCATGGTTTGGGCATACATCCTACTTATATAAATGTATTAGTAGTGTTTAGAGTTCTGGCCACAAGGGAGAATCACTGCTGTTTTCTAACAGAAAGGCAACTGATAGCTATAGTTATGTAGTTCAACTTAAATCAGAAAATATAAAAATTGGAATGAGTTTTTAAGAAAACTTGTAAAGGGAAAAGTACAAAGACTAACATGACTTACCTCCTGAAAAGTCTAGTTGTCTGCCTGTCTGTGGTTTCAGTATTTTACGATGAATTGCCCTGAAACAAGTATACCGATTGGGAAAGTTCTATTTGTTCTAGGTCAGCGACTCCAAAGTAATGAAGTCATAAATGAACACGACAACCAGATAACTAGTATTTTCATAAAAGGAGGCAGTAAAGTCAGCCTCCATACCTCTCAGTACAGATTTCTTATGAACACATTTAGTGTAAGTACCAGAATTTGTGTAGATATCAACATGCTGTAATTCCTTTTTTTTAACAGCAGCAGACCAGATTAGAATGGAAGCTAGCAGTAGGAAATACAACTCTTTTGAAGTACATGTGCTACTGGGGGAAAAGAGCAAAATAGGAAGAGTGATGATTCAGGCTGCTGCTCCCTAATTGTCCAGCCAGCAGGCTGTTTTCCTAAGCAAACTATGATGCTACCACAGTTGAGGGCCTGTCATGAGTGTCTTGCTCACAATACTGTAAATTCAATAGAAAGTCACTAGTACTCTTTGCTGGGTGACTTAAAATATAATTAAAGGCAATTTTTTTATTTTGTTTTGGACAGAGCAGAGATGGATTAGAACACCTGTTAGTTCTTAGTGTTATCTGTGCCCCCATTAGGGAAAGTTAAAGAAAATCCCAAATTTTGTGTTGTCCCAAGAAAAGTAATAGAGAAGAAATCTTCCAATAGGGACACTAGGTTCTGGTGACCTGTGGGCCCCAAGGGATTCCCCTAATTTTCAGGATTTCCTCTCAGTTCCAGTTGTAGTTATGGGACAGGAAGTAATGGTAAATCTCCCCAATGGGACACGAATGGCGATAAAAAAAAATTGGACGGGCTACAGCCCCCCTTATTCTATCCAATGTGAAAAAAAAAGTTTTGCCTGTAGTTCTGCCTTAAGGTTTCCCAAACAAAATTAGCACGCTCTTGACTACTACTGCTTCTGATCACCAACTTCAAATGATTTGCATATACATAAGTTTGATACTTTATATAAAATTGCACCAATACACCCAGAGTAATATACAGTAGGTTGAATCCTACTGTATACTATAATATTAAAAGCATTGCCTACAATGAGATCCTCACTTCTGTTGCCTATTATGAGGTCTCCTACTCTTGGATTTTTTTTTCATATTAAAGTGGAACTTCACTCTTTCAATCAACATTGAGTCAATAAAACCTTTATGAAACTAAAAATAGTCAAACGACAGTATACATGAACATTACACCAAAGGTCATCCCCTTGTGTCCCATACAAACAATCTGCACATAACAGCGAAAAGAGACGACGTGGGCAATTCCAAGAACATAATCAACAGAATTGTTCAGTATACAGCGGAAAACATCTCCCATACAGTTAACAGTACAATACAAGTCTCCAGTATCCGGAGGGGTGTATGAGGGACGCCTGAATCCAATTAGACATTTTCTATAAACCAGTAAAAATGAGAGAAGCAGTAAGAAATCCGAGAAAAAAAAAAAAAAAAGATAGGGCGAAAAAAGGAAGAGGAAAAAGAGAAAAGGTAGGAAAAAGGGAGAGCAAAAGGGTGAATAGGAGAAAACAACAGGAAGGACGGGGGGACGGGGGAGGAAAAGAGCATGGGAAGCAGGAAAGAGAAAAAAAGGTGTGCTCGAGGGCTCTAAAGAAATGAGAGAGGACATCGGTACATCAGGTGTGATCAATTTTCAATGATTGGTACCATAGCTTGTAGACTCTAATGCAGGCCATAGATGGGTCGAAAATCGGCCGATTTTTCGGCCGAAAATAAAATCGGCCGATTTTCGGATCGTTAGTGGGCGATTTGGTCGGCCGTTTTTCGGTATTTTGGCCGTTTTTTTTTCGGTAAAGTTGGAAAAAAATCGGCCGATTTTGCCGATCGGCCGATTTTCGCAGCAATTAGTGGGCAAATCGGCCGATTTTTTACCGATAAAAAATCTGCGCATGAGCAGTGACCTGCAAGAGGAAGACAAAAAGAAGAAGACGAAGACGATGAAGAAGAGGATGAAGAAGAAGAAGAGGAAGAAGAAGAGGATGAGGATGAAGAAGAAGAAGAGGAAGAGGATGAGGATGAAGAAGAGGATGAGGAAGAAGAAGAGGATGAGGATGAAGAAGAAGAGGATGAAGAAGAGGATGAAGAAGAAGAGGAGGATGAAGAAGAAGAGGATGAGGATGAAGAAGAGGATGATGAGGATGAAGAAGAAGAAGAAGAGGAGGATGAGGATGAGGAAGAAGAGGAGGATGAGGATGAAGAAGAGGATGAGGATGAAGAAGAGGATGAGGATGAAGAAGAAGAAGAAGATGAGGATGATGAAGAAGAAGAGGACGAGGATGAGGATGAAGAAGAAGAGGATGAGGATGAAGAAGAAGAGGATGAGGATGAGGAAGAAGAAGAGGATGAGGAGGAAGAGGATGAGGATGAAGAAGAGGATGAGGATGATGATGATGAAGAAGAGGATGAGGATGAGGAGGATGAAGAGGAAGAGGAAGAGGAAGAAGAAGAATGAAAATAAGAAGAATTCCAGTCCAGCATAAAGTGTCTCTGCAGAGAGCTCCGCTATTTCTGACAGTTCTCTGACAGTTCCTTGACATTTACAGCGGTTGAAACATTGTATCTATTTGTTTCCGAATAAAAACATCTGTATCCTAAATGGAAACAAATAGATACATTGTTGCAACTTCTATAAATGTCAAGGAACTGTCAGAGAACTGTCAAAGAAATAGCAGAGCTCTCTGCAGGGACACTTTTTGCCGGCTCTAGACGGGTAGAAAATCGGCCGATTTTTTTTTTACCATTGATGGTAACGTCGGCCACTTGAAAAACCGATTTTTCGTTTTTTAAAAGAAAAATCTGCAGTTTTTCTCCCCATCTATGGCCTGCATAACTTTCACAAAGACCAAATAATAAACACAGATTTAAGTTATTTTTACCAAAGAAATGTAGCAGTATAAAATTTGGCCAAAATTTCTGAAGAAAAATTATTTGCAAAATTTTACAACAGAAACAAAGAAAAATGTGTTTTTTTCAAATTTTTTGGTCGCTTTTTCATTTACAGTGCAAAAAATAAAAAACCCAGTGCTGATTAAATACCACCAAAAGAAAGCTCTATTTGTGTAAAAAAGAAGGACAAAAATTTCATATGGGTACATTGTGGCATGACTGAGTAATTATCAGTCAAAGTGCGACAGAGCTGAAAGCTCAAAATTGGCCTGGGCAGGAAGGGGGTAGAAGTGCCCTGTAGGCTAGTGGTTAAAGGCCTTTACTAAAAAGCTCTAATTTTGTTTCTTTTGTTCACAGCACATTCTCCCAAAAGGATTTTGGTTTCATCAGGTAAGTTATGGCAAACTCCAATCTGGCTTTTTTATGTTTGTGTGTCATCAGTGGGGTTCTCTTGGGTCTCCTACCATAGCATCCCTTTTCATTCAGATGGCGATGTATAGTGTGAGCTGACACAGTTGTACCCTGTACTTGAAGGTCAGCTTGAATTTGTCTGGAAGGTGATCGAAGTTCTTTAGCCACCATTCGAACAATCCTTTGTTGCAATCTTTGATTAATTTTTCTCTTTCATCCACGTCCAGGGTGATTAACTAGTGTGCCATGGGCTGTAAACCTCTTGATAATGTGGTGCATAGTGGATAAAGGAACATTAGGATCTCTGGAGATGGACTTGTAACCTTGAGATTGTCCATGCTTTTCCACAATTTTGTTCTCAAATCCTCAGACAATTTTTTGCTGTTCTTTCTCTTCTCCATGCTCCATGTGGCACACAGAAACACACAACAAAAAGGTTGATTGAATTTTTTACCATTTTAACTGGTTGCCAGAATTGATTTATTTCAGGTACTTATGTAGTGCCATCAATTTACGCAGCGCTTTACATATATATACACTGTACATTCACATCAGTCTCTAACCCTCAAGGGGCGTACAATCTAAGGTCCCTAGCTTATATTCATACATACACATACTAGGGTCAATTTAGACAGGATCCAAGGTAATTGATATTAAAATCTGTGCTTAAGTGCCACATCCCTAATATTGTGAATATATACCAAGGCACAAAATAATTATAAAACCATGATTTATTTTATATAAAAATTCAATATGTAAAATAACATTCTATTTCACAACAATAATAAAACGTGTAGAAAATTAAAAGTTTACAATACCAAGAACAGCAAATGTCTTTCCATGTGATGCAAATTCTTTGTAAACTCTGGGTTCATTCCTATTGGCTTGGGCTCAACGCGTTTCAAGGACTTAATCCACTTCTTCAGGAGCCATCACCATATAGACATTTGACTACTGATATAAGAACAAATACAAACAATCGAAAAATCACAAAAACATATTTTTCCATTCTGGCATAATAGAGCATCATATTGTAACTGCACCAGAAAAGGGGAGAGAGAACAAAAGGAAGAGAGGAGCAGTACCCCCTGGAAACTCAAAGGGGGAAGGAGAGGATGCAAGCCACATAATGTACAAATATATACATACATCAAGACCTATAAATGAAAAATTACCTCCAAAAATAGGTGGCTTCAAATATGCTAAGTGAATGGTATAGAGACCCTCTACTTGTGGACCTATACCAGCCTCTATTCATATTCTCCTCATACCGCAAAAAAATTTCCTCCTAAATGGTAAATATATCATGTAAAACCAACCATTGTGTTAATGGAGTATGGGGGGCTTGGCAAACTAAAATGTATCCAACAACCACCTCTACACCTGTATCCACTTCATGGCAAAATGCCTAAAGTGAGCTTCTCACAATAGATCATATGCTCACGGCTGGCTTATAGACAAAGCTGAAAGCTTCCTGTGTGGTAATAACAGCACATGGTAAAAAAAAAAACTTTAGTATTAATTAGCTCCATTCTTAAAGTGTTACTAAACCCACAACAGTAAAATCAGTCTGTATATGCAGTAAAGCATGCTTGTTATACTCACTGTGGAACCGAAGGGGTTAATCCTCTGCATTGTGTAAAAAGGCTGTTTGATCCTTTCTTCTCTGCCCCTCCTCTTGTTGAAATGACCACCTGATACAGACTGAGCCAGTGGTCACGTGCACATGCTCAGTTTGGTGTGTATTGCTAGATAGATTTTTTTTTTCTTGGGAGGGTGCATGTAATCAGCACAGGGCCAATTAGGGTCAGAGATTTCACATCCTCTTACAGCAGAAAAAAAACCTACAAGCTTTAACCAGTGCTCTGCAGAAGTAACAAGACTGCTCTAACTGCTGATGAGATAAGGTATTTAGCAGTTTCTGTTTACTAAAATAATTGTATTTCCATGTTGTGTGTACTGTGGGAGACCAGATATAGTGAATACAGGGTCTTGGGTGTAGTATCACTTTAACATGAAAACCATTTTTGCCTAAAGCAGGCTACACCATGGAAATTACCTTCATCTGCCAGAAACACTAGTCTCAATACTGGAGAAACTCCACAGGGACTTTACAAGCACTGCTGAACAATGTAGTGAGTTTTCAGATTCGCTGGATCTCCACAGTGGACTCACAGGGGAAACTGAGATTCTTCTATATAGTAGTAATAACAACAACAATACAAGATAAAAGTCCCCATACAAGCCCACTCCACGTGCCCAGCATAAGACAAGTAATTAAATCACCTTAGTATGCCCAGGTTGCTGGCCTCACAACCAAAATGCAAGCACAGCCACACAATATGGCAGAGCAAAATGCACCATGTGTTTTCCACACAACAAGGAAGCAGCAGCACAGCCAAATACTAGCCTCCATCCCCCTTATGAAGGCCTCCTGATGGGTCACAGGTGGACAATCAAGACCGCTGTATGCAGTCTGCCAAGTCCCAAAAAAATGGTCACTGGCCCAACAGGCGCAAGCTGACGCACATGCCCAGAAGGCGCGGACCCCACTGGAACATGGCTGCCAACACCAAGGGCTAACATAGGCGTGTGGGTGTAGGGCCCGTCTCAAAAGGCCAGTGGCTATCAAAGGACAAGGAAGTCCCCCGAGTGACGACTGGGCGCCGGAGGTGAAGCACTATCCCCATAGTGGGAATTTTGTCTCCGGTGCAATGGGGGCACTCTCTCAGTATCCCCCAGAGCACCCCTCCCCCATATCGGGGCACCCCAAGAGACGCTCACCAGAAGGAACAAAAGGGAAACACAAACTAAAGCAAATCTATATGAAATACATCAAAATACATTAACAAGTATAGCTCCTTGAGTAAAATTTACCAGCCACCATAAGCCATCAGACAAGAAATATGGATATAGATGAACTTACAATGCACTTACAATATGATGCTCTATTATGTCAGAATGGAAAAATATGTTTTTGTGATTTTTTGATTGTTTGTATTTGTTCTTATATCAGTAGTCAAATGTCTATATGGTGATGGCTCCTGAAGAAGTGGATTAAGTCCATGAAACGCGTTGAGCCCAAGCCGATAAGAGTGAACCCAAAGTTTGCAAAGAATTTGGATCACATGGAAAGACATTTGCTGCTCCTTGCTATTGTAAACTTTTCATTTTCTACATGTTTTAGTACTGTTTTTGTGAAATAGAATGTTATTTTACATATTGAATTTTGATGCAAAATAAATCATGTTTTTATGATTATGTTGTGCCTCGAAGTTCCCCATTTTCAGGTCTCTTATTAGACAGGATCCAATTTAACTACCAGCATGTCTTTGGCATGTGAGAGGAAACCGGAGTACCTGGAGGAAACCCACGCAGGCACCAGGAGAACATGCAAACTCCATGCAGGTGATGCCATGGTTGGAATTTGAACCAACAACCCTAGTATGATTTCTATATTGTCAGCACCTGTTAATTGATACAGGTGAGTTTAATCACAGGAGCATCCCAAACTTGGAATGCAATTATTTCCTACATTTTGAGACGTGCCAATAATTTTGTCCAGTCCATTTTTGGGGTTTTGCGTGGAATGTGCCAGATTTGGCTTGTTGTTTCTCCACTTTTTTGTGTGATACCAATACAAACAAAAAAAATAATCATGCAAATGCCTAAACGTTTGTAATTGCTAAATTTTTCTGGGCGAAGTGGTGCATTATCTGACATAAATATACAGGGTTGCCAATATTTTTGGCCAAGACTGTACATACTCACCTCCAGAACAATGCTGCAAGCTGTACAATGCTGGCTCTTAGACAAAGAATTGAACGATCACATAACCACTGATTGCTTAGTTCTCAGTCTGCTCTGAGCGGAGAGTGGTGACTGTCAGCCACCACTCTTTGCTTTGGTCCTCCAGTGCTCACTGGAGCACTGGGCAGGAGCAGCTGGCATCCCCTTCTTGCTGAAAGCCAGAGCCAGATGTCAATCAAGCAACTAGGTAGATAGTGACAGTATGGTCAGGATCCTTCCAAAGCCTTGAACGGCGCTGGTACATCAGCTGATAGTGGACAATAACCTAATGTAAACTGACTTTGGGTCACAGGAGAGCAAAAGTAAGCGCACTCCTGTGACCCAGAAAAGAAGTATGGCCAAAACTTCTCTTTTAAAGCTTTCCTATTATTTAGAGCCAAGGAAGTTGCCATCTAAGTCTTTGTTTGATCTGAGGTTGCTATGGTGCTGCACATGTGATCAGTTATGACAACAGCCATTTGATGGCTTGACATTTCAGTTGAAAGCTAACAGTAGCGCTGCCCTCTAAAGAGCCTCTGAGGTTCAGGTCCCCCTATTTCCTGCACAGCCAGGCAACATGCATTTTCGGCAAACACACATAGCCAAGAATCCAGTCCATGGGTTCGTTTTTGTTGTTTTATTTAGGGGAAAACAACTTGGATAGTGTCAGCGGTTATGGGATACCCAACTTGAACAGTTTGAGGTCAAACTTCCTGCATTTATGTACAAATAATGTATCCTGGATGTTACTCCTGCTGCAGTGGTATCAGTCCCTTTAAAGTGTTACTAAACCCACAACAGTAAAATCAGTCTGTATAAGCAGTAAAGCATGCTTGTTATACTCACTATTGAACCTAAGGGGATAATCCTCTTCATTGGGTAAAAAGGCTGTTTGATCCTGACTTCTCTTATCAGGATATAAGAGGGGGACACTGAAAGAAGGGGAGGATCAGACATATTGTGTGGAGTCACTCTGCACATGCTCAGTTTGGTGTGTATTGCTAGAGTTTTTTTCTTCTTCTTGGGAGAGTGCATGTGATCAGCACAGGGCCAATACTCACTGTCCAAACAGAGCTCAGGGTTTCTGCATCTTCCTAGAGTAGAATGAAAACTCCACCTACAAACTTTAACATGTGCTGTGCTGGACACTGATAGAGGTCACAAGACTGCTCTAACTGCTGATGAGAAAAGGTATGTAGCAGTTTATATTTACTAAAATAATTGCACTTCCATGTAGTATGTACTATGGGAGACCAGATATAGTGAATGCAGGGTCCTGGGTTCAGTGACACTGTGGATGGCAGACGTATCAGATGACACGTCTGCTGCAGCCGCTGCAGTGATCTTGTGACCTAATTTTGGTGCCCCTGTACCTTGGCGCCTGGGTACATTTGTACCCCCCTAGCTACACCTCTGCGTCCACTAGCTTCTAGAATCTTCTGAAAGATTCCAGAACCAGGAGGAGATACCTTACTTGTAGAGCCCTCCAACGTGACCTAAAGTAAACCCAAACACACATGCTCACTGTAGTGACTTTTGTGAGCCAAGATAACTTTTTTGGTAAGTGGTTAAACTATTTTAGTTCCAATTTAAGCCTGTGCAGGTGTCTGCAGCATGCCCACTACACCCTTTTCCATGAAACATTGCGATTGTGTGGGCGAGCCAGACCTTTCCTCAGAACAGAAACCAAAAAGAAAATACTGAAATGTACATGGATTCTCATGGGTTCCCCCCTGTGGGGCATTCCGTTTGTCCATTTTTTATCCATGCGTTGATGGATGAAAAACAGACATCCATATATCTCAATGAAAAAGTTGATGTACACAGCTGATCATCTGTTTACATCTGCATCCGTCAACATCCATTCTTTGAAATGGATCAAAGCCCTATGTTTTTTCCGTTAAAAAAACTGAATGGACAAAAAATGGACGTAAATGAACAAATGGTACATTTTTGCATCCGTTTTTGCATTTGTGGTGGATGGAAAAAACTGATGTAAAAACTGATGTAAACTGAATCAGTTTTTTCTTTGAAAAACATGACTGAACTGATGAAACAAACGGAATGCCAGTGCGAAATGACCCTGATTTCTAAATCTCCACAGTACAAGAAAAAAGGAAATATTTGGACTTTCTGGGTACAATATCTTGCATAACACATCAATCAATATTTGAAATATTTTATTATTACCACGTCATTAAAAAATACAGCGTAAGGGCTCCTTTATATCACAATCTCTGCATTCACTGTGCATTTTGCATGTGAATTTATAGTTGTGTTCAAAATAATAGCAGTGTGTTGAAAAAAGTGAATAAAGCTCAAAATCCTTCTAATAGCTTTTATTTCCATACACACAAATGCATTGGGAACACTACACATTCTATTCCAAATCAAAACATGAAGAAAAATATATCAAATTTGTGTTGTTCCTCTAAAAAAAATTGAAGAAAAGTGAATATTAGACTGTTCAAAAAAATAGCAGTGTTTGTATTCTTCTTTACAAACTCAAACATTCACTATATAAACTGAAAAATGTTTGAAGATTTTGCTTTCCTTTGAATCACTTAATTAATATTTAGTTGTATAAGCACTGTTTCTGAGAACTGCTGTACATCTGTGTTGCATGGAGTCAACCAACTTCTGGCACCTGTGAACAGGTATTCCAGCCCAGGATGATTGGACTACATTCCACAGTTCTTCTCTATTTCTTGGTTTTGCCTCAGAAACTGCATTTTTGATGTCACCCCACAAGTTTTCTAATGGATAAAGATCCAGGGATTGGGCTGGCCACTCCAGAACATCAATCTTGTTGGTCTGGAAGCAAGATGTTGCACGTTTACTGGTGTGTTTGGGGTCGTTGTCTTGTTGGAACACCCATTTTGTACCACCAGCTCCTCCCTCTTAGATTGTAAGCTCCAAGGCGCAGGGCCCTCCTAACCCTCTTGTATTGAACCGTATCGTTGCTGTTTTGTCTCCCTTTATATTGTAAAGCGATGAGCAAACTGTTGGCGCTATATAAATCCTGTATAATAATAATAATGCTGACCTTTTTATAGGGCCCCACTTATCCTAAAAGGGCTGTGTTTTTAGCTTGCTGACAGTACTGTCAATTCAGTACAAGCTGCAAGGAGTAATTATACTCTCCTTTCTCCTACCTCCACTCTTAACTCCAAAACGCATTGACTCCTGCTATATTCAGAACAAATGGTGTATTTATATTTGTGTATATGTTGACCAGCTCTCACCTTCAGCTGCACCCGTTTTACGATTGTTGTCTGTTTCCTGAGAGAAACATCCCCCACTACTCATGTGATCCTTATCAGCTTCTAATTGGGGTGGAGTTGAATGCTCATTTGAGCATCTCCCTATAAATTTAGATCAGCTCATGGGGGAGATCTCTGATGGGGGGCATAGTCTCTGATGGGGGTGCTGCTTCAGATTGAGTGCGGCTTAGAACGAGTGCTTGGAAGAAGCAGTTAAACGCAGCAGTTGAACTAAAGCAGGAGAACTCAAGCAGCAGGAAGACACAACAACAGCAAGAAGCTCTACTGCATGCTGGAAGACTGCAAGCAAACACCCTGGGAAACCTCTTACATGCCTGAGTCCCACTCTGTGTACCTTTATATAATACACCCCCTCTTCTCCTTATCATATTACTATCCTCTGTTCCCAAATCTCATTTCCTTACCCCTCTGCTCCACCCCACAATCTGTACATCTCCCCCTCACTGCTATCATCTCCCTACTATTGCTCTCTTCACCTCCCCAAAATGCCTCTTCCACTCCTCCTTCCCATGTTCCTCTCCTCCATTCCCAAAATCCATTCACTATATCCCTCTGCCCCTCCCAAACAATTGTATATTGTGTCCTCACTGCTCCCTTCGCCCCTCTATGGCACCCACCACCTCCTCCTATTACTCCGCTCTCCCACTGACCCCAACACCTCCACTAGGAGTTTCTCACGCTCCTGCACATCCCGCTCCCATGCCACCTTTCTCACCCTTCTCCTCCTCCTAACCGTGGGGGACATCTCCCCGAATCCTGGCCCTCCACCTCCCTCACCCGCTCAACACCCTCCCGCCTCCACGTCCTACTGCAACCCCCACAACTTAGTATCTGTCCCCCTGCTCCCTAAAATCTCCCCCCCATTTTCATGTGCACTCCTGAACGCCCGTTCGGTGTGCAACAAGCTTACCGCCATCCACGACCTCTTTGTTTCCCGCTCCCTCAACCTCCTAGCGATCACGGAAACCTGGATCCAGCCCACTGACTCTACCTCCCCTGCTGCACTCTCCTACGGAGGTCTCACCTGGACCCACTCACCCAGGCCTAACGGTCATAAAGGTGGTGGGGTTGGTCTGCTCCTGTCACCGCAGAGCACCTTCCGAGTCCTCCCAAACCCCCCCTCCCTATCCTTCTCCTCCTTCGAGGCCCACTGCGTCCGACTATTCTCCCCAACCCCCCTGAAAATTGCTGTGATATACCGGCCTCCTGGATCCATACCCCGCTTCCTGGATGACTTCTCCTCCTGGCTACCCTTCTTCCTCTCCTCTGAGCTACCCACCATCATCCTTGGGGATTTCAACATCCCTGTCAACCTCGACAACCCAGACACAGCCCGTCTCCTCCCCTAACCTCCTCCTTTGCACTTGCACAGTGCATACAATCCACCACCCACTCCGACGGAAATATCCTGGACCTTGTCTTCTCCAACCGCTGCGCTCCCCACAACCTCACTAACACCCCCTTCCCTCTCTCTGACCACAACCTGATCACCTTCTCTATCTCCTCGTCCTCCAACGCCTACCCCTCCAAATGTCACACTACTACCAGCCGTAACCTCCGCAACCTTAACCCTGCCTCCCTCCACTCTGCAGCTGATCAACTCCACGACCGCATCCTCCCCCTGTCCTGCCCAGACTTGGCTTTGACCGCCTACAACAATGCACTCTCAACAGCCCTTGACTCACTAGCGCCTTTAACCACACGCAACATCAGACCCCGACCGCTCCAGCCCTGGCAGACTGATCACACCAAAACCCTCAAACGACAAAGTCGTGCCCTGGAGCGACTATGGCGCAAAACCAAATCCCAACAAGCCTTCACCCGCTATAAATCTGCCTTCCGCACCTACACCTCCTCCCTCCATGCTGCCAAACAGGCCTACTTCTTGACCCACATCAAGGCCCTCTCCTCCAATCCTCGCCGACTCTTCTCTGCCTTCAGCTCTCTACTCTCTCCACCCCCACCTCCACCCAGCACCTCACTCACTGCCCTTGAGATTGCCAATCACTTCAAAAACAAGATTGACACAATTCGCAAGGACATTGCCGCAACTCACACGCCCTCTCAACCCGTCCCCTCTCACACAGCTACCCCCTTATCCCCCCTCCCCCTCGACATAACCCGCAGGGACTTCGTCGCTGCTCAAACTCTCTCCAACCCCCTTCACCCTCACTCAGCTACCCCCTCATCACCCCTCTCCCACGGCCCCACCACTGCTCTGACCTCCTCTTCAACCCCACCCTACATTCCTCATACTGAAGCTCCCCCCACACTCCGCACCTTTGACCTTACTACCATCGAGGAAGTCTCCAAGATCCTCTCTGATGCCCGCCTCACCACCTGCCCCCTCGACCCTATCCCCTCACAACTCCTACGACCTTCCTCCTCCTCCATCCTATGCTCCCTCACCCACATCTTCAATCTCTCCCTCTCCTCAGGCACTTTCCCCTCCCCTCTGAAACATGCACACATCACCCCCATACTTAAAAAGCCCTCCCTGGACCCCAATGACCCGAACAACCTCAGACCCATCTCCCTGCTCCCATTTACATCTAAACTCCTTGAACGCCTAGTCTACACCCGCCTATGCTCTCACCTCAACGACAACAACCTCCTCGATCCCCTACAGTCCGGCTTCCGTCCCCTACACTCCACCGAAACAGCCTTACTCAAACTCTCCAACGACCTGCTAACCGCCAAAGCTAATGGCCACTATTCAGTGCTCCTACTCCTTGACCTCTCTGCGGCCTTCGACACAGTCGACCACCCCCTCCTCCTCAAAAAACTACACTCCCTCGGCCTCAGAGATTCTGCTCTCTCCTGGCTCTCATCCTACCTGCCATAATGCTACCACCTCCCCCTCACTCCCCCTCTCTGTTGGGGTCCCTCAAGGCTCTGTCCTCGGGCTCCTTCTCTTCTCCATCTATACCTCCTCCCTTGGCCAACTCATACACTCTCACGGCTTCAACTACCACCTCTATGCCGACGACACACAAATCCATCTCTCAACCCCCCACCTCACCCCCTTGGTCTCAGCCCCAATCACACACCTACTGAGCGACATATCAGACTGGATGTCGCTCCACTTCCTTAAATTGTACCTCTCCAAAACCGAGTTTCTTGTCTTCCCCCCAGCCCGGACACCATCCCCCATTGATTTCTCCGTCACGTCCAACAACGCTACCATCAAACCCGCCCTGCAGGCCAGAGTACTGGGTGTCATTCTGGACTCCAACCTATCCTTCCAGCCCCAAGTCCAATCTTTAACAAACTCGTGCAGACTCCACCTCCGCAACATCGCCAAAATCCGCATGTTCCTAACCCCAGAAACCACTAAACAGCTCATCCACTCCCTCATCATATCACGACTCGACTACTGCAACTCCCTCCTCACTGGCCTGCCTCGCCACTGGCTATCCCCGCTTCAGTCGATCCTGAATACGGCTGCCAGACTCATTCACCTTTCCAACCGCTCTGTCTCCGCCACCCCCCTCTGCCAATCCCTCCACTGGCTTCCGATTGTGCAACGGATCAAATTCAAAATCCTAACGCTGACGTACAAAGCTGTCCACCATACTGCCCCGAACTACATCACTGACCTAATATCCAAGTACCGCCCAGCACGCACACTCCGCTCCTCACAAGACCTCCTTCTCTCTAGTTCCCTGGTCTCCTCCTCCCATGCCCGCCTCCAGGACTTCTCCAGGGTGTCACCCATCCTCTGGAACTCCCTGCCCCAACCCATCAGATTATCACCTACTCTCCTCTCCTTTAGGCGCACCCTGAAAACCCATCTCTTCAGGGAAGCCTACCCCACCCCCTGCTAACTTGCCGACCTCCTCCACTCTCCCTACCACTCCATCCCCCACAGCTATCTCCTCCTGTGCCACCACCCCCTCCCTCCTAGATTGTAAGCTCGGGGGCCCTCAATCCCCTCATGTTTTGCATTGTATTGGTATTGTTCTGTCACATGTTCTGTCCCCCTTTGTAATGTACAGCGCTGAGCGAACTATTGGCGCTTTATAAATACTGTATAATAATAATAATAAAAATAATAATATACTGAATAACTTCTGTATTCAATGTTTTAAGTTTAAGTAAGAAAGTGGCGTATCAAAGTTATAAATAAATAGTCAATTGCTGAGTTTTATATTGGTTTACCTTGCAGTTTTATATTACATTATGTATTATTATCTTATTTTTTCACTGTACTTCAAGTAAATTTTTTACATTCTCTTCCTGAACATTTAGACAAGTAAAGTCACAAATCCCAGATGTTTGTCACTTGTAATTCCACACAGTTTCCCTGAGCCATCAGAAATGTTTTATCATAACTTCAAAGAGAGAAGGCAGGAAGTAAGTGGGGAAGGTGAGAAATGAAGGCATGGAAACAAGGCATTGATCTTGCATTTGTATTGAAGGGCTGTCTTTCTGCAGCTCTATCAGCCTCTGACAAGAAGTGACAAAAAGAATTTTTGCTGTTTCTGAACTACCAGTCCCATGCTGATGAGTAGAGATGAGCGAATTATTCAAAAATTCGGTTCGGCTGATTCGCCGAATTCGCCGAATAAATTCGCTTCGAGCGAATTTAACTTATAAAAAGGGTGTTTCTAGGCTTCAGAGAGCCTTTATATTAGTGCAGAACACTGTACCTTTAATTTAAATGCCCTTGGAGTCTGCTGGGGAAGAGAAATAATACTGTCAGTCAGTATGACATGCAGATGAGTGCCGTCGATCTTAGAATCACCGCACACTTCACTCATTTGGGCAGTCACGGGGCCAAAACCAGAGTGTGGAGCCACAGTGTGGCGGTGGAGGCAGCAGCAATGGGAGGCCATACAGCACCCTATGACAAAATGGAACCCACCAGCAGTGTGAGGAGACCTGAAAGTGGCACATGGCAGAGTGTGGCGATGGAGACAGCAGCAATGGGAGGCCGTACAGGGACCCATGACACACTCTGGACCTGGCAGCAGCATGAGGAGGCGGTACAGGGGCCCATGACAGATTACGGGCCTGGCAGCAGCATGAGGAGTCGGTACGGGGGCCCATGGCAGATTACGGGCCTGGCAGCAGCATGAGGAGGCGGTACAGGGGCCCATGGCAGAGTGGCGGAGCGTAAGCAGCTAAAATTGAAGGCCATACAGAGGCCTATGTTAAAAAGTCCCCCCAGCAGCAGCGTGGGGAGACGACTATCAAGAGTCCAATGGCAGTGGGGCGGAGCAGAAGCAGCTTCAATTGAAGGCCATACACAGGCCTAGGTTTAAAAGTCCCTCACAGTTAATTCCAATAACGAACTCTACTCCTCCGTGCAATCTACTTACGAGACCCTGGGCAGGTCTGGGTCCAATTTGTGGTAGAGACTGGTTTTGTTCAGCCATGCTTGAGCGAGTAATAACAGGTCTGTGCTGCCCTTTGGTGTCTGGCTTAATGCGCACAACACTGAACGTCCCAGCGTTTGTCAACGATTTGCCGTTAAGTGATGCAAACCCGCTGAACCACGTTCATGAGGAGCCGGTACAGGGGGCCATGAATCAGTATGGACCTGGCAGCAGCGTGAGCAGATGACAGAGTCACATGGCGCAGGGTGGCGGTGTAGGCAGCATTATTCTGAAGCCATACACAGGCCTAGGTTAAAAAGCGGAAGCCGTCAGCAGCGTGAGCAGACGACAGAGACACATGGCGCAGGGTGGCGGTGGATGCAGCAGTATTCGGAAGCCAAACACAGGCCTCGGTTAAAAAGCGGAAGCCGTCAGCAGCGTGAGCAGACGACAGAGGCACATGGCGCAGGGTGGCGGTGGAGGCAGCAGCAATGGAAGGCCATACAGCACCCTATCACAAAATGGAACCCACCAACAGTGTAAGGAGACCTGAAAGTGGCACATGGCAGAGTCTGGCGATGAAGTCAGCAGCAATGGGAGGCCGTACAGGGACCCATGACACACTCTGGACCTGGCAGCAGCAAGAGGAGGTGGTACAGGGGCCCATGGCAGAGTGGCGAAGCGTAAGCAGCTTAAATTGAAGGCCATACAGAGGCCTATGTTAAAAAGTCCCCCCAGCAGCAGTGTGGGGAGACGACTATCAAGAGTCCAATGGCAGAGTGGCGGAGCGGAAGCAGCTTCAATTGAAGGCCATACACAGGCCTAGGTTAAAAAGTCCCCCCAGCAGCAGTGTGGGGAGACGACTATCAAGAGTCCAATGGCTGAGTGGCGATCCGGGAAGTCAGCGTTGTGATTGCAGATGCAATGCAGAAATTCTACGAAGTAATGCCGTGGGTGCGAAGAAGATCATATACCGTCATACTTCCATCCATAAGACGGAACAACCTGCGAACCGGGAGCTTTATTGCCCTGACCCGCTGAGCAGCTTCTGGGATACCCAAGAGGCCCATGGCAGAGTGGCGGAGCGTAAGCAGCTTCAATTAAAGGCCATACAGAGGCCTATGTTAAAAAGTCCCCCCAGCAGCAGCGTGGGAAGACGACTATCAAGAGTCCAATGGCAGAGTGGCGGAGCGGAAGCAGCTTCAATTGAAGGCCATACACAGGCCTAGGTTAAAAAGTCCCCCCAGCAGCAGTGTGGGGAGACGACTATCAAGAGTCCAATGGCTGAGTGGCGATCCGGGAAGTCAGCGTTGTGATTGCAGATGCAATGCAGAGATTCTATGAGGTGATGCCGTGGGTGCGAAGAAGATCATATACCGTCGTACTTCCATCCATAAGATGGAACAACCTGCGAACCGGGAGCTTTATTGCCCTGACCCGCTGAGCAGCTTCTGGGATACCCAAGAGGCCCATGGATGAGTGGCGGAGCGTAAGCAGCTTCAATTAAAGGCCATACAGAGGCCTATGTTAAAAAGTCCCCCCAGCAGCAGCGTGGGGAGACGACTATCAAGAGTCCAATGGCAGAGTGGCGGAGCGGAAGCAGCTTCAATTGAAGGCCATACACAGGCCTAGGTTAAAAAGTCCCCCCAGCAGCAGTGTGGGGAGACGACTATCAAGAGTCCAATGGCTGAGTGGCGATCCGGGAAGTCAGCGTTGTGATTGCAGATGCAATGCAGAGATTCTATGAGGTGATGCCGTGGGTGCGAAGAAGATCATATACCGTCGTACTTCCATCCATAAGACGGAACAACCTGCGAACCGGGAGCTTTATTGCCCTGACCTGCTGAGCAGCTTCTGGGATACCCAAGAGGCCCATGGCAGAGTGGCGGAGCGTAAGCAGCTTCAATTAAAAGCCATACAGAGGCCTATGTTAAAAAGTCCCCCCAGCAGCAGCGTGGGGAGACGACTATCAAGAGTCCAATGGCAGAGTGGCGGAGCGGAAGCAGCTTCAATTGAAGGCCATACACAGGCCTAGGTTAAAAAGTCCCCCCAGCAGCAGTGTGGGGAGACGACTATCAAGAGTCCAATGGCTAAGTGGCGATCCGGGAAGTCAGCGTTGTGATTGCAGATGCAATGCAGAAATTTTATGAGGTAATGCCGTGGGTGCGAAGAAGATCATATACCGTCGTACTTCCATCCATAAGACGGAACAACCTGCGAACTGGGAGCTTTATTGCCCTGACCCGCTGAGCAGCTTCTGGGATACCCAAGAGTTTGGCTTCTGTGGGGAATATGGTTGAAAACTGAAACTTAAAGGCATGTTGACGGAAGGGCACCAGTGTCAGTGCTCCGGAGGGAATATAGCTTCAAAGCTGACACTTAAAGGTATATCGACGGTCAGAGACCACAGGAAGTGGAGCTTGCGTCTTAAATCGACTGAATGTGGCAGACGTGAAACGTCTACGGGCCGTATATGAAACGGGTTGTTCCTCTTTCTGGAATAAGTGTTGGAAATGGCCACTCTTTTTGGTGTGGCGTTTTGTCTATTTAATTCCGATAACGGACTCTACTCCTCCGTGCAATCTAGTTACGAGACCCTGGGCAGGTCTGGGTCCAATTTGTGGTAGAGACTGATTTTGTTCAGCCATGCTTGAGCGAGTAATAACAGGTCTGTGCTGCCCTTTGGTGTCTGGCTTAATGCGCACAACACTGAACGTCCCAGCATTTGTCAACGATTTGCCGTTAAGTGATGCAAACCCGCTGAACCACGTTCATGAGGAGCCGGTACAGGGGGCCATGAATCAGTATGGACCTGGCAGCAGTGTGAGGAGACCCGAAAGTGGCACATGGCGCAGGGTGGCGGTGGAGGCAGCAGTATTCGGAAGACATACACAGGACTAGTTTAAAAAGCGAAAGCCGTCAGCAGCGTGAGCAGACGACAGAGGCACATGGCGCAGGGTGGCGGTGGAGGCAGCAGTATTCGGAAGCCATACACAGGCCTAGGTTAAAAAGCGGAAGCCGTCAGCAGCGTGAGCAGACGACAGAGGCACATGGCGCAGGGTGGTGGTGGAGGCAGCAGTATTCGGAAGCCATACACAGGCCTAGGTTTAAAACTGGAACCCAGCAGCGTGAGCAGACGACAAAGACGCACATGGCAGAGGATGGATCTGGCAGCAGTATGAGAAGGCGGTACAGGGGCCCGTGGCACAGTGTGGTGATGGGGGCTACAGCAACTGGATGCCAGAAAGTGGCCGATAGGGCTATATACTGCATGGAATTACAAAGTTGTAAAGACAGCGGCCTATAAGGCTATACACACTATAACAATCATGACTTGATTGACCATTGGCCTATAAGGCTATACACAGCATGAATATCATGACTTATTCTGAGAGTGGTTTGGAAGGCTATATACAAAAAGTAATTCATGAGCTGTCCGGACAGCGGACAATAAGTACATATATACAAATCAATTCATCAGCTGTCCAGCCAGCGGCCTCAAAGGCGACACATATAGAAAGCAATTCATGAGCTGTTCAGACAGCGGCCTCTAAGGCGACAGATATACAAAGCAATTCCCGAGGTGTTCAGGGAGCGGCCTGGATGGCTAGGTTATTACTAAATATATTTTTGTGGCCAAACATTGGCCTATAAATAGATGTCTACACAGTGACAAAAAATTATGTCGCCAGACAGCGGCCCCTAAGGCGACAGATATACAAAGCAATTCCCGAGGTGTTCAGTGAGCGGCTTGAACGGCTAGGTTATTACTAAATATATCTTTCTGGCCAAACATCGGCCTATAAATAGATGTCTACACAGTGACAAAAAAGTAGGTCGCCTTACAGCGGCGTATCCTACAAATTGACATTATAAGAAATGGTTTAGACCAAAAAAAAAAAAAAAAAACTTTGATGCGATGCTATACCTTAGTAGATTGTGGAAAGTCGACAAGTCAAGCGTAACTGTGTACATTACAGAAAATCTTAACAAGACAACCAAACATGTGGCCAAACCGTGACCGATACAACAAGTTAACAATGTAAGAAACAGGAGGGGGCCAAACCGTGGCCAATAAATAAACAGTCCACCTCATTGATGAGATGGACAACACGTGTCAAATAAATATTTTAAAAAATTGCTATTCCATCGGTCTGGAACTGGTCAACTATAAATAATTAAAAAGTTTAAATTCATGTGACAGTCGTCCAGCGACGTATAAATAATTTAAAAACACCAATTCATGAGGGGCCCGACCAGCAGAGTATAGGTCATTAAAAAGGTTCAATTCATGTGACGGTCGTCCAGCGAAGTATAAATAATTTAAAAACCCCAATTCATGAGGGGCCCGACCTGCAGAGTATAAGTCATTAAAAATGTGCAAAACATGAGTCGGCCGACCAGCAGCCTCTCAATAAAATATATATACAAATGTACGGATCAGGTGGAGGTCTTCCATTTGTCCCTAATAACATGTTTGGGGCATGATTCATGGCGGATTTAGTCAGTTGTGTCAGGAACTGGTGGTTTGAAATCCAGACTAATCCACGCCTGATTCATTTTCACAAACGTGAGTCTCTCCACACTTTGGGTGGACAGTCGTGTCCTCCGCGGAGTTACAATACCTCCTGCCGCACTAAACACGCGCTCCGATGCCACGCTACTGGCCGGGCATGACAGCCTTTCAAGGGCAAATTCAGCTAGTTGGGGCCAAAGGTCAAGTTTCGTTGCCAGTAGTCAAGGGGATTGTCTACCTCGGTTGGCAGGGTGCTGTCCAAGTAGGCCCAAGCCTGTTGTTTGAGGTCCTGCTCCAGGTCCACCTGATGCTGCTGCTGCTGCGGCTGGTTAGTAGTTTCCTCACTGCGCTGGTGAAGAAAGCTACTCATCATCGACTGCAGACTGAGGCAGCCGCTGCTGGTAGAGCTGCCACTGCTCCTACCACCCCACCCCTCCCCTGCTGCCATGGCAGCGGAACGCGAGCGCACAGGGCCCACAGTATCTGAGGATGGACGTTGGCGCAGAAAGGCAGAGACCAACTGACTACATAGGTGGTTTTTATAGTACTTTATTTTGGCCTCCCTCTCAGCAGGTGTGAAAAAGGCCACCATTTTTGAACGGTAGCGAGGGTCCAACAAGGTGGACAGCCAAAAGTCATCCCTCTGTCTGATGGTTATTATTCGGCTGTCGCTACGCAAGCAACCGAGCATGCTATGGGCCATTTGTGCCAAGGAATGCGAGGGACTCCCTGCCTCCATCTCCACAGCATACTGCCACGGTGCGTCTGGGTCCTCTGTCTCCTCCTCCTCCTCTACCAGATGCTCCTGCTCCTCCACTCCTGTCCGCTGAGTGGAAAAACCACCCATTTCACTCAATAATTCCTGAGCACCAATGTCCTCCTCTACCTCCTCCTCTTCTTCCTGTCCTGCCCCCACAGGGGTCATGTGGCGTTGAGATCTGTGCGCCACGTCTACCGCACCCTGACCAGCCATTGTTAACAGCATTTGTTCCAGGACGTGCAACAGAGGAGTGACGTCGTTCATCCCATAGTCCTGCCGACTCACGAATAGCGTGGCCTCCTCAAAGGGCCTGAGCAAGCGGCAGGTGTCACGCATGAGCTGCCAATGGCTGACATCTAAGTTACACAGGGGAGTACCTTTATCCGCTTGTAACATCAGGAAATCGGTGATGGCCTTTCGCTGTTCGTAAAGGCGGTCTAACATATGTAGGGTTGAATTCCACCTTGTTGCAACGTCGCAGATCAGGCGATGCTGTGGAATTCCGTTCTGCCGCTGCAGCTCAAGGAGAGTGTGCTTTGCGGTGTAGGAATGGCTGAAATGCATGCAAAGTTTACGTGACATTTTAAGGATGTCTTGCAGTGGGATGCTGGATTTTAGGAACCGCTTGACAACCAGATTGAACACGTGAGCCATGCATGGCGCATGGCACAACCTTCCTTGACGCAGAGCAGACACCATGTTCTTTCCGTTGTCGGTCAACATGGTTCCGATTTTCAGTTTGCGCGGAGACAGCCATCTGTCGATTTCTCTGTTCATTACACTGAGAAGTTCCTCCCCTGTGTGACTACGTTCGCCAAGGCATACCAGGTGCAGCACAGCGTGACACCGTTGCGCCCTGCACATGTGATATGCCGGTTGGGTAATGGGACTTGGCACGGGGGTGGCGGCTGAGGACACGGCGGAAGAAGAGGTGGTAGAGGCGGACATCTTTGCTGGACCAAGGACGTGCAAACGTGGAGGCAAAAGCGGCGTGACCTGTCCAAGTTGCTGGTGCGGCTGTGCCGGCACCACGTTCACCCAGTGGGCCGTAAATGACATGTACTGTCCCCGACCGTAGTTACAGCTCCACACGTCGGCGCTGCCGTGCACTTTGGCAGAGACCGACATGCTCAAAGACTGGCCCACCATCTCTTCTACATGTGAATGCAGGGCTGGCACTGCCTTTTTGGCGAAGAAATGCCGGCTTGGCACTCTCCACCGCGGCTCGGCACAAGCCATCATTTCTCGGAAAGGTGCTGAGTCCACCACTTGGAAAGGGAGGGACTGCAGCACCAGCAACTTGGACAGGAGGACGTTCAGCTTCTGCACCGTCGGGTGCGTGCTCGCAAACTGTTGTCTCTTGGAAACGGATTCCAAGAAAGACTGCTGACGGAATCCGTGAAGAGGAGTAGCAGGAGAAGGAGCATCTGAACGAGCGGAAGATGCCAACGAGCGACAACTCCCCTCAGCAGAGGTGTTGGAGCCTTGACTGGCTGATAGAGGGCGATTGACGTCGGGTGACGGAGCAAGTAACGGAGCGGGTGATGGAGCGGGGGCTGGGGCAGGCAGAACCGCCGTATCTTTATCACGGTTTTCCCAGGCCACCGAATGGCGACGCTGCATATGCTGACGCAACGCTGTAGTCCCAACATTGGCCCCCTGGCCACGCTTGACTTTCTGGCCACATAGTCGACATACGGCTACGTTTACTTCCTCGGGCGGCTTGACGAAAACTTGAAAACTTGCCACACCGCCGAGTAGGAAACTTTGCCCCCGCTACTCCTCACTGGCTGACTGCTACTTCCTCCGTGCACACCGGCACCACTACTGGCTGTGGTGGTAGGCTGCAGTGGAGCTGGTGCTCTACTCCGTGGCCGTTTGGCTCCACTGACACTGCTGCGACCCTGCTGCCTCCTGGGCAACCCACCGACTGTTTTGCTCGCTGGCAAGCTGGCACCCTCTTCTCCTGATGATGCGGAAGCAATAGCCTGATGACGACGAGGCTGCCAAGTGCGATCAGCCTCATCATCATCAATTAGGGTCTCCGCGTCACTACTAGCCCCCTCGGCTGTGCGTGGGTCAGGAGACAGACCTGTCTCTAGACCGGCTACCGAGCCACTCTCCTCGCCAGTACTTCTTCGCCTGGCTGCTGAAGAGGCGGATGTCTTCCCCCGTTCCTGACCGCCCTCTGTTAGCTCTTCCTCACTGTACAGTGGGGCTGAGCCCACAGCATGCGATACTTCGCTTGGTGAGGGAACACCAAAGGACAGGGGCAGGTCGAGGACACGTGATTTCAGTGGGCTTGCTCCCGGGCCATGCCAACTAACGGTTGTGTCTGACGTACCCACCGACCGTTGGCTGTAGGTGTCAGAGGTGACCTGGGAAGAGCAAAACGACCGAGTCAACCAATCAATGACGGCAGGGTTGTCGGTGGAGACACGACCGCTGGATGACACCGGGAGCACTGGCCTCTGGCTGCGACTAGTGCTGCCTCGACCCCTTCCTCTGCTGCCACGTCTGCTCGCTCCTGAAACATTGCCTCCTCTGCACTCCTCTGCGTGTTGTCTGACATACTCTTTAATTCAATAAGCACCCCAAAAATAAAACCGGATTTAACTCTTTGAACGTACAATAGTGGTTGAGAAGCAGAAAGTCAGTTTATTTAGCACAATCGGTCAATTGCAGCTTGCCGTTGGCTGGAAACTGTACGTTTAGGTCACTGGAATGCACTAATCACCCAAAAAATATTACCGCCAGCCGGCGTGTAAATGGATTTAACTCTTTGAACGTACAATAGTGGTTGTGAAGCAGAAAGTCAGTTTATTGTACACAATCGGTCAATTGCAGCTTGCCGTTGGCTGTAAACTGTACGTTTATGTCACTGGAATGCACTAATCACCCAAAAAATATTACCGCCAGCCGGCGTGTAAATGGATTTAACTCTTTGAACGTACAATAGTGGTTGTGAAGCAGAAAGTCAGTTTATTGTACACAATCGGTCAATTGCAGCTTGCCGTTGGCTGGAAACTGTACGTTTCTGTCACTGGAATGCACTAATCACCCAAAAAATATTACCGCCAGCCGGCGTGTAAATGGATTTAACTCTTTGAACGTACAATAGTGGTTGTGAAGCAGAAAGTCAGTTTATTTAGCACAATTGGTCAATTGCAGCTTGCCGTTGGCTGGAAACTGTACGTTTATGTCACTGGAATGCACTAATCACCCAAAAAATATTACCGCCAGCCGGCGTGTAAATGGATTTAACTCTTTGAACGTACAATAGTGGTTGTGAAGCAGAAAGTCAGTTTATTTAGCACAATCGGTCAATTGCAGCTTGCCGTTGGCTGGAAACTGTACGTTTATGTCACTGGAATGCACTAATCACCCAAAAAATATTACCGCCACCCGGCGTGTAAATGGATCTAACTCTTTGAAGGTACAATAGTGGTTGTGAAGCAGAAAGTCAGTTTATTGTACACAATCGGTCAATTGCAGCTTGCCGTTGGCTGGAAACTGTACGTTTGTGTCACTGGAATGCACTAATCACCCAAAAAATATTATCGCCAGCCGGCGTGTAAATGGATTTAACTCTTTTAACGTACAATAGTGGTTGTGAAGCAGAAAGTCAGTTTATTTTGCACAATCGGCAAACTGCAGCACCAACTGTGCACGACAGCCACCAAAAAAAAAAAGGGTGTATGTCACTTTAAATTTTCGATTCTTTGATAGCTGTGGCCCTAAGTAACGATTCTGTGTCCCTGAGTAACGATTCTGTGTCCCTGAGTAACGATTCTGTGTCCCTGAGTAACGATTCTGTGTCCCTGAGTAACGATTCTGTGGCCCTAAAGTCTCTGTGGCAATAACTCTTAATACACACAGGTCTGTCTCTCTTGAATGACCGGAGGCTAATGGAGAATTCTAAGATGGCCGCGATTTATAGCTCCACCATTACACAGTGCTGGCTGGCTGCTGATTGGCTAATGCGATCACATGTCATGAATGCATTATGGGTCAGCGCGCCTTGTCTGCGCGCCTTCCCAGAGATCCCCGCCCCATCTTCTCTGTCCATTTTCTCCGTCGCCACACATGTCGCCGCCATTTTTGGGAAAATTCGATTCGTGCATCCGAAGTTTGCTAATCTTCGGATTCGTCGCGAATAGAATTTTTCCAAATCTTCGGAATGAATTCCACTTCGTCATGTTCGATTCGCTCATCTCTACTGATGAGGCCTTAAATTGTCTGCTGGTTGGCGTTTTGATTTTGTAAATGTCCTGTGATGCACTTAACAGCCTGCCATTCAGTAAGTGAATTTACCCTGACATTCCTTTCTTAGGTAGAATTGCTTGTACTCCAGTGAAGTGGTCCTTAAAGCGGACCTTCACTCACAATTCACACAGCACAAACCTCCTAGAATCCCCCCCGACTCTATTACACATTTGGATTTTTGGACAGTAGTAAATGCCTTCTTCAGTGATACTTACTCCCATTTTCTCATTCTTCACCTAGGCAAGGAGGACATAGCCTTCAGTCAGCACCCTCTCTACCTGCAGCCTTGTGGAATACACGTCACACATCTCTGGAGGCTTCAGGACAGTGTCCGACAGTCTGCAGATCTTGCAAATGCCCTGTAGGGGACTGGCTGTGAGATAGCCAGGTGAAGTTCCTCTTTACAGTCCCCATGTTTTTCAGCAAAAAATACTTGGTTTCTTAAGGTGGGCATACGTGTAGCAATTTGTAATTAGTTTAGGTGTGGGTAAATACTGAATACTGCAACACACGAGTTACAGTTGTGCTCAAATGTCTGCATACCCTTGGAGAATTTATATAGTATGTACTATTTTTAAAGAAAACATAAGTGAGCAGGCAAAACACATTTTATTACTACTTATTAGATTCATATTAAACTGTAGGCCATAACAGAATGGCCCAATCATTAAACAAAACATGGCAACAAGTAAACAAATGAAGTGACCCCTGTTCAAAAGTCTGCATACCCTTTGTTCTTAATACTGTGTATTGTCTCATTTAGCATCAATGACAGTCTTTTGTAATAGCTGTCTATGAGGCCCCGAATTCCTGCAGGTGGTATAGCTGCCCATTTGTCTTGGCAAAATGCCTCCAGGTCATGCAAAGTCTTTTGTCGCCTTGCATGAACCGCATGTTTGAGATCTTCCTATTGTGGCTTGATAATATTAAAGCGGAGCTCTAATCTCATGTAAAAAAAATAAAAGTCAGCTACAAAAACTGTAGCTGCTGACTTTTAAAAACAGCCACAGCCTGTCCCATGATCCTCACCCCAGCCGGGTTCACTGGCTGTCCTCTGCCCCAGTCTGCATCTTAAGTATGGGCACCCAGCTGTGAAAGTTTCCAGCTTCACAGTTGGGTGTCCACTGTGCATGTGTGAGCAGCACTGTGCATTGTGAATGGTCCTGCAATTTTCTGGGACCTGTCACGTGTTCCAAAGACTGCGGGGGGTGAGGACAACTTCTCCTTACGATTGCCTAGGTGATCAGAGTGGAAGTGGGAGCAGGTACCTTTTTCTGTTGTAACCATTGGAGGGTCGACTTAGCCTTGTGCTTAGGGCCGTTGTCATGCTGTAAATTGTATTTTCTGATAACATGCTGCTTTCATCTTGCCATCAATTTTCACAAGATTCCCCATGCCTTTAGAGCTCACACAACCCCAAAATATCAGTGAGCCACCACCTTGCTTCACAGTGGGGATGACATTCTTGTCGCTGTTGACCTCTCTCCAAACATAGTGCTTATGGTTGTGACCATGAAGCTCTATTTTGGTCTCATCATTCCAGATTACAGTGTGCCAGAAGCTGTGAGGCATATAAAAGTTTTTTGGTCATATTGTGACTGGGCCTTTTAGTGGCATTGGCACAGTTAAGGCTTCTTTCTAGCAACTCGACATGCAGCTAATTTTTGCTCAGATATCTTCATATTGTGCTTCATGAAACAACCACACTGTCTTTTTTCAAAGCAGCCTGTATTTATCCTTAGGTTAACTGAGTTTTTCTTTGTATTCTGAATAAATCTTCTGGCAGTTGTGGCTGCAAATGTTCCTGGTTTATCTGAACTTGGCTTGGTATTAAGAGAGCCACGAATTTTACATTTCTTAATAGGTGATTCAACAGTACTGACTGACATATTTAGGGCTTTGTTTGGATATCTTTTTATATCCTTTTCCATCTGTATAAAGTTCCATTACCTCATTATGCAGATCTTTTGACAGTTCTTTTCTGCTCCCCATGGCTCAGTATCTAGACTTCTCAGTGCATCCACATGAGAGCTAACAAACTCGACTATTTATACACAGACATTAATTTCAATTTAAAAAGTCATGGATTGGGGAAATTGGGATTTTTTGTTACTCAATGTAATATCCCTTTCTCTGAGATAATTGACAGACACAGCCTGCTCTTCTTTATTCTTGACCAAGCAGGGTTTTATAGCCTCACCTACAGGAGTAGAACATTAGGCAGAAAAAAACTCGGCACTTCCTATGGGCAGTCCTCTCTGGGCATAAAACCACCTCTCTGATATATGTTTTCAGTCAGTCACAAGCAGTGTTAAAAGAGAAATGCTATAGAGGGGTGGGTGCTGTGTCCGTTAATTAACTCAGAGAAAAGGATTTTATGATGAGTAACAAAAAATCCTGTTTTCTCTTTCATTCATTGATGGACACAGTCTCCTCTTCTTTATCCATGACCAAACAGGTATGTCCCAAAGCAGTGTCACATGAAGGGTGGGCAAACCAATTAGTTGAGAAAAACCCCAGGGTAACGAAACTCCGAACCACCCTAAGGGTTTGAAGATCTCAACACATCAACCTTATAAAACTTAGTAAATGTGTGCACAAATGGCCAGGTCGCCGCTTTGTGAACTTGAGAAACAGACGCCTGATGTTGGAATGCCCAAGGGGGCGCCAACCACCCTGGTGGAGTGCACCTGAACAGGGAACAAAGTTTCCTGCCCCGTAAAAGGTATATGCCATACAAGAGTCTGCCAAATCCAATGGGGAAGAGACAGAAAAGGCCGCCAAGCAGTTCTTCAAGCCTTACATGATACAAAGAGAGAAGCAGACCTCCGAAAGGCAGTTGTCACATAAAGTTTAAATGCAATCTTGCAAACCATATCCAAGAACTACAGAGCCAACTCTTCAGGGTTCAACAGCAGAGGCCACAGAGCCTGAAGGACAATGTCCTCATTCAAGTGAAAATCCGACACCACCTTCAGAAGAGAAGAAGGGGAAGGTTGAAGCACTACCTTGTCTTTGTTGCAAACTAGATAAGGCAGCTCACAGGACAAAGCCTCCAACTCCAAGCCCGCTGAGCCAAAGGAAGAGTGACTAGGAAGGTAATTGTCAGTGAAAGCATAAGTAAGGGAAGATCCCGAATGCTCTCAAAGGAAGGCTTCTGAAGAGCTGACAGCATCAAATTCACATCCAACGGAGGCAATGGGGAGTGCACAGGGGGCACCACACGATGAACCCCCTGAAACCTGAACCCCTGAGAAGGAATGAGGATGGATCACCAAGGCTTCACATCAAACGATATATGCTCTCCAGGTGCCATGATAAATCTTCAGAGAGGCAGGCTTACGAGATAGTCACCTTAAAGCTGAGTTCCATTCGCACTGTGAAAAAATAAAAGTCAGCAGCTACAAAAACTGTTCCAGGTGCCGGCATCTTCAGTGTGGGCACCCGGCTGTAACAGCTTGCAGCTTCACAGCCAGGTGCCCATTGCGCATGCGCGAGTAGCGCTGCTCTTCCTGAATGGTCCTGTATCTTCTGGGACCTGTCACGTGTCCCAGAAGACTATGGGGAGGGAGGCTAGTAGGACAACTTCCACTTCCGATCGCCTAGGCGATCACAGCAGATATGGGAGTGGGTACCTGTCAATTTCGAGTATCTGCCCCCCCCGCTCCCCAAAGGTGCCAAACCTTAATGGGGAGTGGGGACCAGTCTTTAAAGCCGAATTTCCCCTTTTAGGTGGAGATCCACTTTAAGGTAGTCAGAATCACCAAGCTAGACAACCCCCTGTCCTTCAGAATCTGGCTTTCAATAGCCACGCTGTCAAGGTCTCCTGAGATAGAAGGTCCCCCAAAGAGGCAGCCATCAGGGTGCATCCACCACAATCTGCACCATTTCAGCATACCATGGCGAGTCCAGTCCGGGGCCACCAGAAAAAATGGGCTCCTTTTGACCTCTATCCTATGCAGTAGATAAGGAATAGTTGGGGGGGTGGACATAAAGGCGTAGATAAGATAGTACTCCTGAGACACCAGGCAGAAATGACTGGACACCTATAGCAGGGAGGGGTTTTATGCCCAGAGAGAACTGCCCATGGGAAGTGCTGAGCTTTTTTTCTGCCTAGTGTCCTACTCCTGTAGATGGGTCTATAAAACCCTGTTGATCATAGATAAAGAAGAGGAGGCTGTGTCTGTCAAAGAACAAAAGAGAAAATAAGCTTTAATTGCCATTTTAACCTGTGTGTGTCACCTTGTGTGTCTGTACCAAGACCAAACATTCCAGGGTAAGTAAACTTTTGATCATGGCCATTTGGGTGATTTCTGTTATCATTAGGATTTAAAAAGAAGCCAAACAACTATGTGATAATACAGTGTGACAGGAAGCCAGGAAGAACTAAAGGGATGAGCCCAGGATGGGAGATATATTTGTCCCAGATTTATGCTGTACACTGACAGTTTTTCTTTTTGTGCTGTGTAGCAGGCAGGGGCAGACTGACAACTCATGGGGCCCTCGGGCAATAGGGGATCATGGGGCCCCTGTGTCCTTGCCCAAACTCAAAAAAGCCTATGAAAAAGGTACCAGGGGCATCTCATTGGGGCCCCCTATTGACCCCGGGCCCTCGGGCAGTTTCCAAATGGTCAGTCCACCCCTGGTAGCAGGTTAAGGGATCTATAAAACTCCCAGGCTGCTTAGTGAGAAGGTCCATTCTGGAACCAACTTTCTGTGCAGGACAGACTGGGAAGCAACCATTTACTGCAATTAAGTCTGTGTGACTATGGACTCTGAGATACTCTGAATGCCAAGTGTCTGAGCAGCAGTAGGCTGTATCCAGACAAGTAGTTAGGATCCTGTGTTTGCAGTTAAGACACCAAACGTGGCATGGCTTTATTTTTGGTTTGTGTTTTTTTTTTTGCTCTTTTGGATATCTGCACTTTGTGATCACCAACCTTGTAAATAAAGCACAATTTGTTTCACCAAGATCCTGCCGTCGTGGTGTGCCTCTTTCACCGTGCTCTGACTCATTAAGGGGGTCAAGCATAACCCGCCACTGAGCTAATTCCACACAACAGTAAATGGCTTTATATGATCCCTATCCTTAAATAAAAGACAGTTTTTTGGCATGATCAGTCATATTTTCAATATCAATGCTAAATTTTCATGATTTCTGTTAGGGTATGCAAAGTTTTGAGCACAGCATTTTTGAAAATATGATCTTTCAGTTATAAATGACTGTCAGTTAAAGGCAGCAGTTCCTTAGACCTCAAACTGTTTCACTTTTTATATTCAGGTCCACTTTAATTGTGTGCTGAGATTGGTGAAGGGCTCTCCCCCCGCAGAAATGCGAATTTTCAAAAACGGTCATTGAGAGTCTGATTAAAAAAACAGTAGTATGGCCTAACTTCTGATTTTCATGAAAAAAATCCTTTGTTCTTTACATCCTTAATATTGTGTTTTGTTTGCTCTGAGACTGAAACATGTAAATACCCATTCATTCTAATGAGTGAGGGGAAAAAAGTACCATTAAGTTGGAAAGGGAGTGTTCACTGAAGACTTAAAGCAATTCTAAAAGGTTAGTTTTTTTTGGGGGTTTTCTTGGAAAATAACAAACATATTATACTTACCTACTGTGTGCAGTGGTTTTGCACAGAGCAGCCTGAATCCTCCCTCTTCTTGGGTCCCCCACAGGCTCTGCTGGCCCCTCCCTCCTGTCGGGTGCCCCCACAGCAAGCAGCTTGCTATGGGGGCTCCTGCTGCTCTGTGTGTCCATTCACACACAGAGCTGTGGCTTGGCTCCATCTCTCTCTCTTCTCATTGGCTGACTGGCTGTGATTGACTGCAGTGGGAGCCAGTGGCTCCCTCTTGCTGTCTCAGCCAGTGAGGAGGCAGAGACCCGGGACAGTCAATGCTGTTGTGCACATCTCTGGATCGCTATAAGGTTCAGGTAAGTATTAAAGGCTGGGAGCAGGGGTGGACTGACAACTCATGGGGCCCCCGGGCAATAGGGGATCATGGGGCCCCGTGTCCTCACCCACACCCAAAAAAGCCTATGAAAAAGCCAATGAAAGGTACCAGGGGCATCTCATGGGGCCCCCTACTGACCCTGGGCCCTCGGGCAGTGCCCGAGTGATCGAATGGTCAGTCCACCCCTGGCTGGGAGCACTGCTGCACACAGAAGGTTTTTTACCTTCATGCATAGAATGCATGAAGGTAAAAAAACCTTCAGCCTTTACAGCCATTTTAAGCAGAGAACATGTTGCAGGACATAGGATGCTTAATTTGGTACTCTACATTTTATAAATAAAACATAAAACTTCAGTGCAGTGTTGAATACCAGGAGTGATGTTCTGAACAGAGTGGATAATGCTCTGTTTTAAATAGTGCCCTTAGTTCCTGTCACTACTGACTGCTCCTTGCAAAAAGGATTTGTTTGAGGGGGAAACAATACGACAGAATAAGGGGGCATGGCAAATTAGTGTTGGCTTATGTCACACCTGTACCAAAAATGCCATTCTGTAGTGTTAGAGGGGCTGACATTTCTTGTTAAAAAGGAACGTCAGTTGTTTTTAATTAAAAGCCAGACTTACCAGTGCCTGGAGTCCAGCACTGTCTTCCCACAGCCAGTTCTTACCGCAGCAGGTGACTGATACCGCCGTCTTGGATATGGGATCTGGCTGTGGCTTCCTGAGGAACCACAGCTGGCTCCCCACTCCGCGCATGCAGTGGGGAGCTTGTGCGGCACTCTTTGACTTGTAGTACAATCACATCACATGTCCTCGCCCAAGAGGCAGTGGGCGAAGCAAGTAGTGCCATACTCGTCTAAGCAAGGATTGTGGAAGTGGGAGTGGTTATTGATGGAGATCAGTACTCACCACCCCTTCCCCCCCCAAAAAAAACTCAGTTACAGACTGGGGAAAGGGAACAAGCCAGTGATACTTTACTTTTTACATAGTTAGTCTAAAAAAAGACAAAAGTCCATCCAGTTCAACCATTAAAAAAAAAAGTTATAATCCTGCACCCACAGATGATCCAGAGGAAGGCAAAAAAACCCAGCAAAGCATGGTCCAATTTGCTCCTGCAGGGGAAAAAATTCCTTCCTGATCTCCCAAGAGGCAATCGGATATTCCCTGGATCAACTTTACCTATAAATGTTAGTATCCAGTTATATTCTGTGTATCTAGGAAATAATCCAGGCCTTTTTTAACTACTTGCCAACCGCAGATAGCCGAATGACGGCTACACTGCAGCCGGGCAGTTCTGGGAGGGTGTCATATGACATCCTCCCAGAACGCGCTCTCCTGCGCGCCCCCAGCGATCTCCATGATCGCTGTGTCCTATGGACACAGCTGATCACGTGATGTGGTAAAAGGCCAATTACAGCAGCCTTTTACCATGTGATCAGCCGTGTCCAATGACACGCTGATCACCGGGAAATGCAATTGCTGGTTATCGGCTGCACTTTCCTCATGCTGTCAGAGCGCGAGGAAAGTACTGCCGAGAACCGGCAGTTGTCAGAGCAGGGATCGGCACCGATCATCAGGGCACTGATCGTTAGTGCCCATCAGTGCAGCCCAGCAGTGCTGCCAGTCAGTGCCACCAGTCAGTGCCCAGCGGTTGTGCCAGTCAGTGCCCAGCAGTGATGCCAGTCAGTGCCCAGCAGTGATGCCAGTCAGTGCTACCTATCAGTGCTGTCTATCAGTGCCACCTATCAGTGCCGCCTATCCGTGACACCTCATTAGTGCTGCTTATCAGTGCCGCCTATCAGTGCTGCCTATCAGTGCCGCCTATTAGTGCCCATCAGTGCTGCCTTATCAATGCACATCAGTGAAGGAGAAAAATTACCTGTTTGAAAATGTTTATAATAGAAACAAAGAAACCTTTTTTTTCAATTTTTTTGCATTTTTTTGTTTATAGCGCAAAAAGTAAAGCGCCCAGCAGCGATTAAATACCACCAAAAGAAAGCTCTATTTGTGAGAAAAAATTATAAAAATTTCATATTGGTACAATCTTACATGACCGCGCAATTGTCAATCAAAGTGCAACAGCGCTGAACGCTGACAATTGGCCTGGTAAAGAAGGGGGTATAAGTGCCCAGTAGGCAAGTGGTTAAAGCAATCCACTGAGCTGGTCAGAACCAACTCTTGAGGAGAGTCTATTCCACATTTTCACAGTTCTTACTGTGAAAAACACCTAAAAAAACTTTTTGAGTGAAGTTCTGCTTTCAGGTAAATGGTAGATACCAGATGTGTTATGTAAAAACTGAAATAAAATGTATATTTACAAACTACTGTAATAACTGGAGATACAGTGGATATGAGTCTACACACCCCTGTTAAAATGTCAGGTTTCTGTGATGTAAAAAAATTAGCCAAAGATAAATCATTTCAGAACTTTTTCCACCTTTAATGTGACCTATAAACTATACAACTCAATTGAAAAACAAACTGAAATCTTTAAGGGGGAAGTAAACATAAAAAAAAGAAAATAATGTGGTTGCATAAGTGTGCACACCCTCTTATAACTGGGGATATAGCTGTGTTCAGAATTAAGCAATCACATTCACATGGTTAATAGGAGCCAGTACACACCTGACATCATTTAAAGTATCTCTGATTAACCCCAAATAAAGTTCAGTTGTTCTTGTAGGTCTTTCCTGACATTTTCTTAGTCGCATCCTACAGCAAAAGCCATGGTCGGCAGAGAGCTTCCAAAGCATCAGAGGGATCTCATTGTTAAAAGGTATCAGTTGGGAGAAGGGTACAAAAGGATGTCCAAGGCATTAGATATACCATGGAACACAATGAAGACAGTCATCTTCAAGTGGAGAAAATATGGCGTAACAGTGACATTACCAAGAACTGGACGTCCCTCCAAAATTGATGAAAAGACGAGAAGAAAACTGGTCTGGGAGGCTGCCAAGAGGCCTACAGCAGCATTAACCACTTGCTGACTGCAGATAGCTGAATGACGGCTACACTGTGGCTGGCCAATTCTGGGAGGGCGTCATATGACGTCCTCCCAGAACGCGCTCTCCTGCACGTCCCCGGGGGCGTACACCCAGCGATCTCAGTGATTGCTGTATCCTAAGGACACAGCTGATCACATGATATGATAAAAGGCCAATCACAGCAGCCTTTTACCACATGATCAGCTATGTCCAATGACACACCGCTCACCGGAAAATGCAATTGCCGGTTATCGGCTGCACTTTCCTCACTCTCTCACAGCTTAAGGAAAGTACTGTCAAGAAGCAGCAGTTGTCAGAGGAGGGATCGGCACCGATCATCAGGGCCCTGATGATTGGTGTCCAGCAGTGCCACCCAACAGTGCCCCCTACAAGTGCCCAGCAGTGCCGCCCACAAGTGCCCAGCAGTGCCACCCACCTGTGCCCAGCAGTGCCAACCACCTGTGCCCATCAGTGCCCACCAGTGCCACCCACCTGTGCCCATCAGTGCTGCCCAGCAGTGCAATCCATCAGTGCCCAGCAGTGCTGCCAGTCAGTGCCACCTATCAGTGCCCATCAGTGCTGCCTATCTGTGCCACCTCATCAGTGCTGCCTATCAGTGCAGCCTCATCAACACACACCAATGAAGGAGAAAAATTACCTGTTTGCTAAATTTTATAATAGAAACAAAGATAAACTTTTTTTCAATTTATTTTGCTCTTTTTTTGTTTATAGTGCAAAAAATAAAACACCCAGAGGCAAGTAAATATCACCAAAAGAAAGCTCTATTTGTGAGAAAAAAATTATAAAAATTTAACATGGGTACAATGTTGTATGACGCAATTGTCATTCAAAGTGGGACAGCACTGAAAGCTGAAAATTGGCCTAGTAAGGAAGGGGGTATAAATGCCCGGTAGGCAAATGGTTAAAGGAGCTGCCGGAATATCTGGCAAGTACTGGTTGTATGGTACATGTGACAACAATCTCCTGTATTCTTCATATGGCTGGGCTATGGGGTAGAGTGGCAAAATGGAAGCCTTTTCTTATGAAGAAAAACATCCAAGCCCAGCTAAATTTTGCAAAAAGTCTCCCTAAAGCATGTGGGAAAATGTGTTATGGTCTGATGAAACCAAGGTTGAACTTTTTGGCCATAATTCCAAAAGATATGTTTGGCACAAAATCAACACTGCACATCACCAAAAGAACACCATACCCACAGTGAAGCATGGTGGTGGCTGTTTTTCTTCAGCTGGAACTGGGGCCTTAGTCAAGGTAGAGGGAATTATGAACAGTTCCAAATATTAGTCAATATTGGCACAAAACCTTCAGGCTTCTGCTACAAAGCTGAACATGAAGAGGAATTTCATCTTTCAGAATGACAACTACCCAAAGCATACATCCAAATCAACAAAGTAATGGCTTCACTAGAAGAAGATTAAAGTTTTGGAATGGCCCAGCCAAAGCCCAGACCTGAACCCGATCAATAGGGGATCATGGGGCCCCTGTGTCCTTGCCCAAACTCAAAAAAGCCTATGAAAAAGGTACCAGGGGCATCTCATGGGGCCCCTTACTGACTCTGGGCCCTAGGGCAGTGCCCGAGTTTCCAAATGGTCAGTCCGCCCCTGATTTGGAGTGTTTTTTCAAGGAAGAGTAGGCAAATATTGCCAAGTCAAGATGTGCCATGCTGATAGACTCATACCCAAAAAGACTGAGTGCTGGAATCACATCAAAAGGTGCTTCAACAAAGTATGTTTCAGGGTGTGCACACTTATGCAACCATATTATTTTAGTTTTTTTATTTTTACTTCCCTCCACCTAAAAGATTTCAGTTTGTTGTTCAACTGAGTTGTATAGTTTTTAGGTTACATTAAAGGTGGAAAAAGTTCTGAAATTATTTCTTTGTCTCATTTTTTTACATCACAGAAATCTGACATTTCAACAGGGGTGTGTAGACTTTTTATATCCACTGTAGCTCACTAATGCAAGACTGATCTGAGGCCCCATTCACACCTCCGTGTTTCCGAACGCATGGCAAACTGCACAAGAAATGCACTGCAAACGGGATCGCACTTGCAATTCCATTACATGGTAAAGGCACCCCAAGTACAGGCGGCAGGTGATGTTTCACACACCAAAAAGCGGAGTAAAATCTGCACACGCTCCCCTAAAAAAAAAAAAGTTCAGGAGCTTCTTTGGGGAGTTTACCACATGTATGGCAGCCCATTCATATGAATGAGCTGCCCTATGTGCAACGTGCATTAATGCATGAAAACAGCACAAAAGCATTTTTGTGTAGGAAGAGTTCCCACTGCGTACAGATGTGAAAGGAGCCTGATTCAAAGCCATGTTTAAGGGCTAGTTCACACTAGATGAAGTTCAGTGTGCTTTGTTTCTGCATCAAAAATGCATGCACTGTGTTTTCTATCTATTCCAATGGCCGTAGTTCACACCAGTGCAGTCAGTTCCAGTCAGTTTTCGGTGCAGAAAAAAAAGTAGATTCATTTTTTTCTGCACAGAACCATACTGGAACATGGCAAACTGCATCAAAACTGCACCGGAACTGCGTGTGATATGAACTTTAAAGCAGAGTTCCAGCTAAAAAAAAAAAGTCAGCAGCTTCAAAGACTGTAGCTGCTGACTTTTAAAATACAGCCACTTATCTGTCCCTCAGTTCAGCGGTGTCCTCACCACCGCTGGTTTTACCATCTGTCTTCTCTCCCTGCGTGCCGTCATCTACAGTGTGGCAACTGGCTGTGACAGCTTGCGGCTTCACAGCCGAGTGCCCACTGCGCATGCGCGAGTAGTGCTGCACTTTGTGAATGGCCCCCTAATCTTCTGGGACCTGTCACGTGTCCCAGAAGACTACAGCGAGGACAACTTCCACTTCCAATCGCCTAGGCGATCGCAGCGGAAGTGGGAGCAGGTACCTGTCAAATTCGGGTACCCCCCCCCCCCCCTTGCTCCCCAAAGGTGCCAATCCTTAATGGGGAGCAGGGGACAAAGCATTAAAGTGGAACCCCTTTTGGGTGGAACTCCAATTTAAACAAAAACTTATCTGGAATGCATCCAGAGTTCATTTTGTAGTGTGAACTGGCCCTTAATGTTCAGTACTGTAAACCTTGGCTGATCATGGCTCGGACACTACAGGGGCTATATCCTTTTTTTTTTTTCCATCAGAACTGCTTCTCTCCCCATGCAAGATAATAGGAACACTGATACATTTTAGAAGTAGGTCAGTTGCTGGTTAAATGCACCTGCCAATGAACACTGAAGCATCTCAACTGATGTCAAATACAAGTGGGAATGCACCTGAAAGATAGGTACATTTGCCAAAAAACAAAAGCTGAAAATTTTTATTTTATTTATTTTTATTACAGGCACTTCTTTGGAGCTGTCAATTTATACAGCGATATATTACATATATGTTACAATCAAAATCCATTGACACAGGGCCTAAGAGATTAGCATCATGTCAAAAATGTGCTATATCAAACCAATAGAAGCACTAAACCTTTTTCCAAATCACATAGAAGTTTGTTGCATAGATATGACTGGGCCACATAGACAATATTAGGATATTATGGGCAGCACAATGACTAAATGGTTAGCACTTCTGCCTGGCAGTCAAATCTCAACCGCGGTACCACCTGCCTGGAGTTTGCATGTTCTCCCTGTGCCTGCGTGGGTTTCCTCCGGGTACTCTGGTTTCCTCCCACACTCCAAAGACATGCTGGTAGGTTAATTGGCTCCTGTCTAAATTGGCCCTATTATGTGTATTTATGAATGTATGTTAGGGACTTGTATGCCACTTGAGGTTTAGGGATTGATGTGAATGTACAATATATATACTGTATGTAAAGTGCTGCGTAAATTGATGGAACTATATAAGTACCTGTAATAAATAAATAAATACTTTTTGTTGTGCATTGTCACCCGATCACCAAAGCAAAACAAATGGCACATGTGTGAACAGGTAATAAAGGGGTTGGTTTACTAAAGGCAAACTGATGTTCACTTTACAAGGGAAGTTGCATTTTGCAAAGGGAATTTTCCTCAAGGCTTAGTGAATGAGGTGAGGCTCTGCTGACATCCATCATCTAATCATGCGAAAATAAATTTGTTTTTCCTTGCACGTGATTGGGTATTGTTTGCAAAGTGAAATTTCACCTCATTCACTAAGCTCTGGGGAAAATTTGCTTGCAAAGTGCAGCTTCCCTTGCAAACTGAACAGCCTATTTGCCTTTAGTAAATCAACCCCGTAGTCTCCCTTTCTACATTATGCCTTCTGTGTTGTTTTTGTAGGGGCAGCAGAACTTACAACCCCTGCCTGCACCTTCCACTGCTGGTTATTTTTTCGCAGGAAATTGTTGGGTTAACATACCATTTTGTACAAGTAAATGGCAATTCTTGAATACATTTGTTGAGATAAGTTCAGGTTCCAGACAACAGATGATATATGTTTTACACGCAGCCAGCAATTTGAAGGAATGTATTTAAGCTAGATGTTGCAATATTATAAAAGTAAAATATGGATCTGGCTGTGAGGCAGTCTGCAAACACAGCAATTACCCAGATTTGTTTAAAGCTGATTCTTAAATCCAAATGACCGTTATCCACCTATGAAACTTCAAAAATGTTTAAGGATTGTCTAAACCCAAGAGGAAAAATAAAATAAACTGTATATTACAGTTTAAAAATTGTTAGCTTGCTTGCTAATTTCTGCATTCGCATTCTTTTTACAGGTTATTTTTCCAGTATTTTCACCTGGTGATCCTGCCAGTGGCACACTCACGGTCCACTCATTGGAACTGGATTGGAGGGACAGCACTGTCACCCTAGGGCAGGACTATAGTCCCCCCGCTACTTTATAACTTTGTGGGGTGTTCATCTGTACAGAGAGGCTTGTTTGCTAAAATTGCATATTGTAAAATGTGGTGTAGCTCTGAATAGAAATCAATCAGCTTCCCAGTTTAATTGTCAAAACGTAATTGAACAAGCTGAAGTTAGAAGCTGATGGGCTACTATGCACAGATTCTGAGTGCACCAGTCTTAGTAAATCCCCCCAGGGGTGTATGTACCATGAGGCAAACAAGGCATTTGCCTTGAGTAGCATTTTGCAGGGGGACGGAAGGGTGGGTATGAGTGGCAGGGTCGTCATTAGGGGGGGTGCAGCCAACACACAAGTAGGGGAGCGGCTGCAGAGTAGAGCGGAGTGGCAGGTGGATCCCCATTCTGCGCAGGGAGCGGTCAGGGCCCGCTGTCAGGCAGGCTCCAGTCAGGGTCTGCAGTGTGTACCAGGCTGTGTGGGGTGGGTGAGGCCAGGGGGTGCCAGCGGAGGGCTTGTGGAGGAAGAGAAGGAAGAAGAGAACGAGGTCAGGGTGGAGGAGCCCCTCTCGCTCTTTGTTGCAGCTGTTGCCAGAGATCCTGGTAGAGATGGAACACAGGCTTCGCTACCGATCCTGGCATCAGATCCTGGCACCATCTGGAGGAGCCACTGCTGGAGAGGTAAGAGCTTGGAGGACTGGTGATTCTACACTCCTGCCCAGGGGCGGACTGACAACTCATGGGGCCCCCAGGCAATAGGGGATCATAGGGCCCCTGTATCTCGCCCACACTCAAACCACACCCAAAAAAGCCTATGAAAGTTACCAGGGGCATCTTATGGGGCCCCCTACTGACCCCAGGCCCTCGGGCAGTGCCCGTGTTCCCTAATGGTCAGTCCTCCCTGTCACGGTCGCCTGATCGCCACCCTCAACATGCGACAATCGCACGACCGCGACCAACAATAATACGTCACGCCTGCGGCGTCAGACCCCAGACCTTCTCACCAAACTCATGACCAAAGGACCGGCCGATCTAAAACCGCGATGTATATACGCTGTAATGGTTGAAAAGTCTCCTGTCCAATACGGTCACCGCAGGCCGATTGGGCAGAGGATTAAACAAACACAGTAGCGTCTCTTCAAAAGGCAGGAAATCGTAAATTGCAATTAAGCGCTTTAGAAACAGTTTAACACTTTCAGAAAGAAAGATTTATTACTAAAAGAGTCAAACAGGTGCAATAAAATATTTACAGAAAAAGATGTAACTAAAATATATATTTATATATAAACATAGAAACAGCACAGCAAAGAGATAACAGGGAGAAGTTAAAAGGTTAAGTTACTTGCCATGTTCAGCCTTAATGTAAGCAGATCCAAGTTGCAGAGTGGAAAGGGTCTTTGATCTCCTGCTGTTACGATGTTAAAATTAGGAGATGTCTTTTTCTTAGCTCTCTAGGCTTGCCAGTCTGTCTTTTAAAGTCCCCCTGCAGGGGGGGGAATGGCTCTGAATACTGGCCAATACGCTGTTTTGGGAGGGGTCAGTCGGGCGAACTCTGAATTAGAACCAACATCTGTCATAATCCATGGCATGAAACACAGGGGAAAAACCTGACTGTAGGAATGTTCATTCCACTCTGTCACCTGCAAACGCTATGTTTTATGAGGTTACTCTTTCAATTCCTGGGAGAAGCTGCCTTATCTGTTTTATGATGTGTGAGCCTACACAGGGTCTAGGGTCAGTGCTTCCCAATTCTCTGAGGAACACTGGCCTTATCATGAATTAGGTGAGGAAGGCTACACTTTCGCAGACTGCTCGGCACCAAACTAAGGATGCCTTAACCTGCTGTTGACCCATACCAGCCCACTATGTGTCACTGTGCCTCTCAGGAAGGGAGGGGGAAGGAGAATAAAGGATTGAGGAATACTTCTAATAAAAAAGGGGAACTCTGCGTCCAACTCTGATGAGCAAATTTGCTACACTCCCCTGCTCCTGTCCCACTGCCCCCCTCCTGTCACGCCCTCCCCCACCTATCCCTGAAGGGGTGGATCTTAAACAGGAAGGGGTGGGACAAATTTAGATAGGGGGCACCTGATTTTAGTCTTGCCTGGGGCAGCACAAAACCAAAATACACCACTGAATCTCCCCCAAAGAGATCTGAGAACAATGCTAAATGATAACAGTCAGCAGACAGCACAAAAAAATGATAAGCTCACGGAAATGTTGGCAGGATCAATGGGTATCTTTTTGTATTTCTTTACCAGATATAACAAAACACTGTCAATGTTCTATTGACTGAACCAAACGGGGTGAAATAAGAGAAGCTCAGTGTTAGGATTTACATACATTTTAACAGTTGCTCTCTGCTCCTCGCTAAGTAGTCCTCCTTAATTGGATCATAAGCATTCTATTTATGTTGTAATTATACCGTAAGCCCTTGACGCAGAGCACTGTAATAATTGCTATGTAAAGGTAGTATAGGAAACCTAGTGAGAGCTGAGCTCGTTGCTGGTGCCCTGGAACTAATAAATGTTCATTTACATCCTGAAATACTTTTTTTTTTTAAATCTGATATCAAATGATTCGTCTTGCTGTAGCCAGTGCCAGACAGTTGTGTAGGAATGAATAACTGTCTATGCGAATAAAGCTTTCTGTGCTATATCACTCAGAGCAAGATTTATCAGGGTTTTAGGCTCCTGACACTTGCTCAAGAAGCGAGTTTCTTTTGGAGATAAAGAAAAAACTTGTTTTCAATTGTGGAAAACCCATAGATTCTGACACAAAGCAGTCCATCCTCAGTCTGTTACTTTACCTTTAGTGGAAAAAATAGCATTTGAGCCAAATGATGAATTTATCTGAGCAGTCTATTTTCTGGATCCAATGCACAGTCAGCTTATCTCTCAATCTGCTACATATTGATGTCTGGAGTGACAGTTTAATCGTGCTTCTGCTCCAGCTTTGGCTGATCACCAAGGAAGCAGCCCAGCTCTGGATGCCTTTGATAATGCACCTAAATTTAGGGCAACCCTTCCAGATCTTTCAAATTGTAAGCTTACCCATAACAATCCTGAGAAAAAAAATGCATCACATACTGTATGCTCATATATTTAAAATGAAACTACACTGTATCTGAGCGCCACAAACCAAAAGCACTATTTAATTCATTTTTAGTATTCAAAGAAATCTCCCCCATCCAGTACAGGTTCATCTAGCACCCAGGGCAAGGATGTGGAAGAGCTCCCCCTGCCCCACTGTTAATGCATGCCATAGAGTGGGTTTACTGCCCTATGTCCATTCTCTGCCCCCTTGCTCCGCTGTGCCCAGGGCAGCTCCCCCTCTTGCCCACCTCTTGTCCTGGTCTTGCCCCCATCCATCCATATCTCCATGCTTTATTTTGCTGAGAAATCACTTAGGAAAACACCCTCCTAGCATTTCTGGTTGTTGCCATCTTGAGTAAGGGCTGATTATTTATGTATCAATTACTTCCTGGAATCCATCTGCTCTTAGTTCAGGCATACAGGCAGGAGGGTGGGCTTAGCTGAGAAATCCTCTTCTTCCCTCCTGAAGATTCCTGGAATTTATTACCTCATTTACCTAGGCATGGAAACTAGGAAGTGACTAAAGAAATGTAAAAATGTGTTTAAAATAAGTAAATATGATATGCTTTCCTATCTATTTACTAATCATTAGGATTCAAAATAGTCAAATTTGATTGTGAGAGTGAAGTTCCACTTTAATTTACATTTAAAGTAGATGTAAAATCCAACTGAATGATATTTTATTTACTAAACTAATGTCAAAAACAATTGCTATTATTTTTAGGCCCCTTTCACACTGGGCAGACCCCGCTGAGCAAGCAGATGACAGGTTCGTGTCTGCTCTGCTTATGCAGAGCAGACAGGGACACAGCCTGCTGTCCTCAATGGGCGGCCTGTCTGTTTCCATCTGACTGCCATCTTATCTGATCCCCGTCTCTGATGGATTGGATCAGATTGGATATTGGCGGATGTAAACGGACACATGTCCGTTTACACCCGCCGCTCCATAGAGGAGAATATAGGTTCTGATTAGGTCTGCCTGAAAAAAAGGGCAGGTGGACTCGATCGGAACGTCAATGTGTCTTTTTGGGTGCTTGTTTTCACCTTTCTTCTCTTTCAGCCACTTCCTGCCTACATGCATGTACTCAATGGCAATGGCTTCATTTATCAGAACATTTAACAGTGGACCATATCTGTGTAATGTGTGTCGAAACAGCCACAGTAAGTCTCCATCTGTAGCTACTGTAACAGGGTGTCAGCACAAGAACACAATTAGGAGAGAGGGACAGAGAGTTGTCACCCTATACCAGGATGTTTCTGAACAAGGGCCTTCATGGCAGAATCACCAGGTATTATTTTACTTTAAAAAATGCTGGGGATTAAATACAAACTGAAGTCTACTTTTGAAATTACATTAACATATTAAAGCCCATATCAAATTGTATTAATTGTGTTTGCTTATACTAATCTCCAGTATATATGATCATGTTTTAACCTTTTCGCTTTCTGATCTGTTTTTTTTTTTCACTTGCAAAATGCAATGCACATTATGATCACAAATATTATGATCCTGCCTCAAATAGCATATTTTCGGAAAGCAGACCTATAGCATTAAACAGTAGTATTGTTTTTGTACATCCTACAATTCTTAAACAAATATTGATGTAAACATTTTTAATTACAAAATATGCTAAAATAATTTTTAGTACAAAAAATAATATAATGTGCAACATTTGCACTGAATATAAAAATAAGATTGTGTTGATTTATTAAATAAGACATACTGTATATCTACAATTAAAGTGATATTAAACCATTTTCTTTTAATTAAAATAACAAACATGTCTATACTTACCTGTTCTGTACAATGCTTTTGCAAAGAGTAGCCCCAATCCTTCTCTTCTGGGGTCCCCCAATCCATGCTCCAGGACCCTCCTCTTTGGCGGGTGCCCCCATAAAAAAGACAATTTCTTTGGGGCTCTGCCCCACCCCCCGCTCCCATGTCCCCTATCCTCTGCCCCACCCCCCACTCTCCTTTAGGCAATCCAAATGCAAACTAGTGAAGTTTTCCAGATTAAGTAAGTGCCTTTTTTATTTTTATATTTATTTGTAAAAAAAGTTTGAACACCATTTTCCTTCCACTTCCCAATTATGTGCCACTTTGTGTTGGTCTATCACCTAAAATCCCAATAAAATACATTTACGTTTTTGGTTGTAACATGACAAAATGTGGAAAATTTCAAGGAGTATGAATACTTTTTCAAGGCACTGTGTAAGGTTGTCATATGACTATTATATATTTGATACAGAAGCCCAAAGTAAGGCCAATGTATTTGATGTAAAAAGTCTTTTCACCATAGCACCTTGTACACAAACCAGATTTAAGCAGTATACATGGTGTGCTATTGGAGAAGTACAGCCAAATCTCATTTGGCTGTACTTCTGTGGATCACATGAGTGCAGTTCATTCTACGCTCCTGTGACCCATTTTCAGCTGACAGCAGTCTAAATGTCGGCTGATGTCATTCAGCCAGACCAGGTTGGGGAAGGATCCTGACTTTAAAGTCGGGATCCACCCCAGAATCTGGAGCGGCACCTGGCTCAGCCTCTCAGAAAAGTGCTGAGAGTCTGAGCCAGCTGCTCCCTCTCCAGTGAGCAGGGCAGACAGCGGTGACTGACAGTCATTGCTCTCTCCTTAAAGTGGCTGTTCTCACACTTAGATCTTCCGGAGGACAGATGCAGCATTGGACCAATGCTGCATCCACCTAGGTTAGTATAACTGGAGGGAGAAAAACAAACCCCATACTACTCTTTCAATGCTATAAATAATAATAAAAGGTAGTTACAAACATATGAAACATCAATTTTGAGACAGATATCAAAGGATTCCACTACAGTGGACCTTTGCTCATCTGATGATAAAAAGTTCCCCAGATAAAAGTTCCACATTTTGCTCGCTGGAAGCTAAAAAGAGTGGGATATTTCAGTGGAGAGTGAAAAACGGTTTTGTGTTTTACTGCTGGTGATTGCTGGTATTGTAGTTGTTTTATTTTCTGCTTTGGGATCTTGCTAGCAGCTTTTACTTTCTTAAATCACCTTTTCTTTCACTTTTTAAATTGCGTTTTTTTTCCTTTCCTTCATTTAGTCTGCTAATTAAGGGGAGGGGTTAAAGGAGGAGCTGTGCAGAGCGTGACGTCATTCCACCGCCGGAGCCACGAGGAGGCCCGGCGGCCATCACTACTAAGGGTCAGTACTGCTACATACTTGTGTGATTACATTATGTTATACATGCATACTGCCCTGCTACTTATATTAATAAAGCACTGATTTTTGGACATACTACACTATCTCTGGCATCTGTTTTCTGGGGCTCCTATTGGAGCTATCATTCCCACAGAGAAAACACTTTTGCCATCCTGAGAGGAGGTTCTTTTACAACACCTGGCTGACCTTAAGGGGACCCCTGGACCTAATCTAAGAGTCTGTGATGACCCACCATGAGGGAGATGCCTGGCTGCCTAACCTCTGATGTACCCATTGCCTGTGATGCATGATCACACATGCGCATAACCCATGCGTTTCCGGTGAGTGCGCATTTCTGTTATTTGACAGAGTGGAGGCCGTGGGAATTCGCATCTGTGCAGTGATTTACTGTGGATACCTATTTATTGACTTTTCTACTTGGTTAAACACTCACTGTGGTTACCTATTTATTGACTTTTCTACTTGGTTAAGCGCTGCACTTCATTGTTTTAAGATCATATTGATATATTTTTGAGGCATTGTGGTTGCCTAAAGTGTTCTAGCTGCTGACATTTTTAGAGAGCGCTCACTAACTTTTATACTAATAATAATATTGTAACTGGGATAATGAGTAGCGGGGTTGAAGGTCTTGTGCAGTGCACAGTGTGCCACATGTATGCAACAATGGAGCAACAGCTCTAGGATTGATACCGCTGCGACAGATGTGAGCGGCTTGCCCTTCTGGAAACTCACGTTAGAGATCTGGAGGAGCAAGTTGCAACACTGGGGAGAATAGACAACCTTGAAAGGGGTCTTCTGCTCTCTGAGCAGGTAGCTAATTGGATTGATGTGGAGGGTGGAAGGGCAAGTTAGGATTATCAGGTAGGAAGATGGGTTACTGTAGTGAGAGGGAGTGGTAGGGGCTCACAGAAAAGGATGGCTGTCCCTGGGTTTTGTGCACCGAAACAGATTTGTCAAGTTGGATGAAGATGTGAGGGTGGCAAGCTCAGGGGTGGCAACCCTGGATGTCACTGCTACCCCTAACAGCCGGGAGACCATCTGGGAGGGGTGGTGAGGGTAGTGCAGGAAAGCCTAGACAGTGGGTGGTAATAGAGGATTCTATAAGCAGAAGAACTGGTAGAATAATTTGTCAGTAGAATTGCCTCAAGTGAATAGTTTGCTGTCTCCCTGGTGCCAGGGTTCGGCATGTGGTTCATAAATTAGTGGAAGGGGCTGGGAATGACCCAGCTGTCTTGTTCCATGTTGGAACCAATGCCAGAATACATGAAGGTGGAGGATCCTTAAGAATCAATTTAAAAAATTGAAGGGAAAGACCTCCAAGTTGATATTCTCTGAAATATTACCTGTGCCATGCGCAACTCAGGAAAGACAGGGGGAGATTAGAAGACTAAATGCATGGCTAAGGACCTGGTCCTGGTGTAAGGATGGGAATTATTTGGGTTTCTAGAGCCCTGGGCTGACCTTTCATTGGGGTGCAACCTATATGCTAGAGATGGTTTGCACCTAAATGGAAGGGGGTCTGCTGTGCTAGGGGAGAGGTTTATGGGACGGCTGAAGAAGTATTTAAACTAGGATCGAGGGGGGAGGGAGAATTAGATTATAATGGGGCAGACAGATCCAAGACACAACACAGAAATGGGAGTTCTTCAAAAAGACTGTATGTGAACACACTGCAAAATATATTACCATGGGCAACAAGTTTAACCTCCCTGGCGGTATGATTATTTCCGATTTTTGGTGCTGAAAGCGTAACCATTATTTTGCATGGAAATATGTAATTTTTTTATTGTAGGCTGTAATATTTAGGAATAACTCACTGAAATCTGTCCGAACAAGAGTCTATTAAACATCCCGGGGATGATAAAATTTTAAACACAAAATCATAAATTATAATTTAATAAATAATCATAAAAAATAATAATATAATATTAATACATTTAATTCAATAATATAATCAAACCAAAAACACTGAAATCTGAAATATAGCGCCAAGTTCGCTGAGCAAAGTCGCAGAATCGTTTTCAGTGTCTGATGACGAATTTACCCACAAATCATTATCACTCAATTCTGCAAGTGGTTCTGATTTACTATCGCTGTTCTCTAGCTGATCTAAACCGCTTTTGACATAAAGGGACACTTTTTGGACGCCATGGACGTTTCTCAGTTTCCAGGCAGAAAGAACAGACAAAATGCAGGCGGGGCGCAGGACAAAGCACTAGGGACAAAATGTATGTGAAATTGGTTGAGGCAGCAATGTTTTACTATGTAAAATGTAAAAAAAAAAAAATGACATTTAAAATTTTTAAATTTCCCGCCGCCGGCGGCGCCCGTACGTCCCGACGTCACAGGGACCGGAACACAGAAACCGGATGCCGGCATCGGCCGAAGGAGATGGCCGGGGACGCTGCAGGGGACACATCGTGGGAGCGCAGGGTAAGGTAAGTGAAGAACAAATGCCGGAGCAGTGCCGCATGGTATTCCCGAGTGTAGTTCGGGGTTACCGCTCTTGGTACTGAAATGTTACCCCGAGCTACACTCGGGAATACCGCCAAGGAGGTTAAAAGACTAAAAATCAAACCTATGTGACTTATAGCCAAAGTTAAAAAATCTATAAATAATAAAAAAAGAGAAAATTAAATACAAAAATGAAGGAATGCTATCATCGTTTACACATTACAAAGAATGTAACAGAATATGTAAAAAGGAGATCAAGGCCACAAAAATAGAAAACGAATGACAGATTGCAAAATATAGCAGGACAAACCCCAAAAAAGTCTTCAAATATATTGTTTGTAAAAAGTTCCAGCACAAGCATGTAGGCTCTTTACAAAATAATCTAGAGTGGGTGACTGGGGATAAAGAGAAGGCAAATTTATTAAATACCTTCTTGGGGGAGCTCTTGTCCATAATGGGCATGGTATTGACAGAGCTCCAGATGATCCACATTGGCTCACAATTGATATGATCCAGAAATATTTAGAAAGAATAAAGGTGAATTAAGCACTTGGACTGGATGCCATACACCCACGGGTCTTTAAAGAATTGAGCTCTGTCATTTCAAAGCCATTGTTTCTCATTTTTAGGGACTTTTTCATGACTGGCATACTACCACTGGATTGGCGTAAGGCCAATGTGGTGCCTATTTTTAACCGCCTCTTGCCCGCCATATAAGGAAATGATGGACGGGAGGCAGTTCTCTCGTTCTGGGAGGACATCATATGACGTCCTCCCACTCTAACTGCGCATGCATGTCCTTGGGGGGGGGGGGGGAGACGTGGCGATCGGTGGTGTCCCATGGACACAGCGGATCACCAATCAGCATAAAGAGCCAATGATGTCAGCTCTGTCATGTGATCAGCTGTATCCAATCACAGCTGATCGCATGTGCACAAGGAATTGCCGGTTATCGGCAGTCCTCTCCTCATTCTGACAGCTTGTGAGGAGAGGAAAGCCAGTAAGCAGCATTTCTCAGAGGAGACATGTACACTGATCATCAGGGCACTGATGATCAGTGCCCTGATGATCAGTGTAGCCCCATCAGTGCCAGCTGTCAGTGCCCATCAATGCCACCTGTCAGTGCCTACCAGTGCACATTAATGCCACATATTAGTGCCCATCTGAGCTGCCTTTCAGTGCCAACTATCAGTGCCTATCATTACCCATCAGTGCCACCTAACAGTCCAAATCAGTGCCATATATGAGTGCTGCCTTTCCGTACCCATCAGTGATGCTTGTCAATGCCCATCAGTGTCACCTACCAGTGCCTCCTCATCAGTGCCTATCAGTGCTGCCTGTCCATGCCCATCACTGCAGCCTCATTAGCGTACATCAGTGAAGGAGAAAAACGACTTATTTACAAAAATATATAACAGAAACGAAGAAAAAAAAATGTTTTCCAAATTTTCAGTCTTTTTTAGTTTGTCTAGCAAAAAAAAAAACCCAGAGGTGATTAAATACCACCAAAAGAAAGCTCTATCTGTCATTCAAAGTGCGACAGCGCTGAAAGCTGAAAATTGGCCTGGGCAGGAAAGGGGTATAAGTGCCCAGTAGGCAAGGGGTTAAAAAGGGATCAAAATCTCTACCAAGTAATTATAGACCTGTTAGTTTAACTTAGTTTAACTTAGTTTAACTTCTATAGTTGGGAAGATACTGGAGAGTTTAATAAAAGACCACAGAGGTGAGTTCTTGCTGGAAAAAAATATTTTAAGCAACAGACCGCATGGATTCATGAAAGACAGAAGTTGTCAAACAAATCTGATTTCTTTTTATGAGGGGGTGAGGAAAACTTTGGACAGAGGGGTGGCGGTGGACGTGGTATACTTGAATTTTGCAAAAGCGTTTGACACAGTTCCCCACACACAGCTAATGTGTAATGTAAAGTCTACAGGCTTGGAAAAATCTGTATGTAAATGGATAGAAAACTGGCTGAAAGATCGTATTCAGAGAGTAGTGGTTAATGATTCATACTCTGAATGGTCTAGGGTTGTTAGTGGTGTACCCCAAGGTTCAGTGTTGGGACCCTTACTTTTTAATATATTTATAAATGATATAGGGTCTGAGATTAAAAATCCCATTTCAGTCTTTGCAGATGACACCAAGCTGTGCAGTGGAATAACATCCTTACAGGATATCTTCAATTTACAAGCCGACCTCAATGCACTGTTTAATTGGGCAACTATGTGGCAAATGAGGTTTAACCCCTTCGCGCCGGTGCCTCCTTGCCCTTTAAAGAGTTTCCGATGCTGGGAGGCGGGACGGGGTTTAGGGTCATGTGACCGCTATGATTGGCTGTCATGGTGGTAACATGATCGGAAAGGTCCCGATCGCAAGAAGAGATCAGGACCTTTCCGTGGGATGCCGAGACATGTGCTGGGAGCTAGCAGGGTGCATGCTCTCAACACGTTTGTTTACAAATGGTACGCAAATATGCGGCCGCTGGGAGGCCGCATATTTGCGTACGCTCAGCATGAAGAGGTTAATGTTAATAAATGTAACGTTATGCACTTGGGGGATAAGAATATGCATTCATCATACATACTGGGGGGGGGGTACAGTTCTCTCTTGAGAAGAGGAGATAAGGAGGGATATGATCAACATGTATAAATACATCAGTGGTTCATATAGTGAACTCGGTGTAGAGTTATTCACCCTGAGGTCATCACAGAGGACAAGGGGGCACTCTTTACATCTGGAGGAAAATAAATTTATCTCCAAACACAGAAAGGTTTCTTCACAGTGAGAGCTGTGAAAATGTGGAATAGACTCCCTCAAGACTTGGTTCTGGCGAGCTCAGTGGTTTGCTTTAAAAAAGGCCTGGATTGTTTCTTAGATACACAGAATATAACTGGATACTAACATTTATAGGTAACGTTGATCCAGGGAATATCTGATTGCCTCTCGGGGGATCAGGAAGGAATTTTTTCCCCTTTTGAAACAAATTGGATCGTGCTTTGCTGGTTTTTTTTGCCTTCTTCTGGATCAACTGTGGGTATAGGATTATAACTTTTTTTTTTTTAATGTTTGAACTGGATGGACTTTTGTCTTTTTTCAGCCAGACTAAGTATGTAAATATGTCATTCGTCTTTAATGGCATTTCTGCATCGTTTTTAATTATTCCTTTCTTTGCTGCAGACATATTAAACAATTCACTCCAACAGAACGTTTTAATGGTATGTTGCTGTGTTATAGTCACAGAAACAAAAAAAAGATTGAAAGCTTGACATTGCTAAGCAGCTTTCCATAGGACATGTTTTTCTGAAAGCTCTTTTGCCTTACTTCAGAACATTTTAATTCCTCATTGTCATCATTTCACAGTCAGTCCTAAAGAATATGTAAACCCAACATTTCATATTCCTGATATATGCCTGCTGTCCCGTGTACATGTATGCAAAAGTATTCTGTTCTCTTTGTATTGCTTCCTTTGTGTGAAATCCATGGTGTTCCTGGCAGTCCCTCTGCTTTCCTATTAAAAACTGACCACACCAGGCAGGAAAACACACCATGGTTAGTCCTATAGCTATGCTAGGAACTCAGTGTGCTCTCCTCCAATGATCAGACTTGTCCTGATATGTATCCCCAGCACAGCCTTTCACTGTGAAGACTATTAGGCTGCTGTTTCTCCTCCCATAGGTCTCTGAGCTCATTATGCACCTGAGAACAGAGGGTATGTATTTATAACCTGCATTTTGCTATAGATACTTTGACAGGACTTACTGAGAAGTATTTATAATCAGCAAATGGGCTTGAGAGTATTTTTTGACATTTGATTTTGTTGTAGGACTATGGATTGATTTAGAGGATCTGCCGGCCTGCATTGCTTTTTATATATAGTTGTGTTCAAAAAAATAGCAGTGTGTTGAAAAAAGTGAATAAAGCTCAAAATCCTTCTAATAGCTTTTATTTCCATACACACAAATGCATTGGGAACACTACACATTCTATTCCAAATCAAAACATGAAGAAAAATAGATCAAATTTGTGTTTTTCCTCTAAAAAAATTGAAGAAAAGTGAATATTAGACTGTTAAAAATAGCAGTGTTTGTATTCTTCTTTACAAACTCAAACATTCACTATATAAACTGAAAAATGTTTGAAGATTTTGCTTCCCTTTGAATCACTTAATTAATATTTAGTTGTATAAGCACTGTTTCTGAGAACTGCTGTACATCTGTGTTTCATGGAGTCAACCAACTTCTGGCACCTGTGAACAGGTATTCCAGCCCAGGATGATTGGACTACATTCCACAGTTTTTCTCTATTTCTTGGTTTTGCCTCAGAAACTGCATTTTTGATGTCACCCCACAAGTTTTCTATTGGATTAAGATCCAGCGATTGGGCTGGCCACTCCATAACGTCAATCTTGTTGGTCTGGAACCAAGATGTTGCACGTTTACTGGTGTGTTGGGGTCGTGTCTTGTTGGAACACCCATTTCAAGGGCATTTCCTCTTCAGCATAAGGCAGCATGACCTCTTCAAGTATTCTGATGTATTCAAACTGATCCATGATCCCTGGTATGCGATAAATAGGCCCAACACCGTAGTATGAGAAACATCCCCACATCATGATGCTTGCGCAACCATGCTTCACTGTCATCACAGTGTACTGTGGCTTGAATTCAGTGTTTGGGGGTCGTCTGACAAACTGTCTCCGGCCACTAGACCCAAAAAGGGCAATCTTACTTTAATCAGTCCACAAAATGTTGCGCCATTTCTCTTTAGGCCAGTCAATGTGTTCTTTGGCAAACTGTAACCTCTTCAGCACATGTCTTTTTTTCAACAGTGGGACTTTGCGGGGGCTTCTTGCAGATAGCTTGGCTTCACATAGGCGTCTTCTAATTGTAACAGTACTCACAGGTAACTTTAGACCTTCTTTGATCTTCCTCAAGCTGACTGTTGGTTGAGTCCTTGCCATTTTGGCTATTCTTCTATCCATTCGAATGGTAGTTTTTTGCTTTCTTCCACGTCTTTCAGGTTTTGGTTGCCATTTTAAAGCATTTGCGATCATTTTAGCTGAGCAGCCTATCATTTTCTGCACTTCTTTATAGGTTTTCCCCTCTCTAATCAACTTTTTAATCAAGGTACGCTGTTCTTCTGAACAATGTCTGGAACGACCCATTTTCCTCAGAATTTCAGAGAGAAATGCACTGTAACCAGCATGTACAACATTTGCTGCCTTCCTTCCTTAAATAAGGGCAATAATTGCCACCTGTTTTTCAAAGAATGAATGATCTCACTAATAGAACTCCACACTGCTATTATTTTGAACATGCCCCTTTCAATTAGTGATTCAATTACACAGAATCAGCAGCATGCGTGTCATGACTGTTGGGTCTGTTGGATTTCTATTACTCTACTACACCTGCTAGTAAATTATTTGCCATGTAGAAATATAATTTCTACCAAAAACAGTGATTGATCAGGTTAGTGATGTCTGACTGCTATTATTTTGAACACAACTGTATCTCTTGGAATTGATTACTATATCCTACAGCTAGCACCTAGAGTACAGCTGCCTAGGGCAAGAACCATTGAAGTTTCTGTCTTTTGTTATCAAGTATACAGTACATTATAAGACCACATTTCAGCTTGTTTGCTGAATATCAGCAATTTATTAGATTATATTTTGGATAGCTTGTTTGAACAGATATATTTCCTTTTGTCAGATGCCTCTAGTATAATCTGGAGGATTTTACATAATGCTATGAACACAGATCCATTCCTTACACTAGCAAGTGATGGATTTTGGTCATTTGATTTTATTCAGGTAGAGTGACCTTCATTATATTTTAGTGAATTATAATTTTAAAAACTATGGAGACTCTTTCACTGCTATTGGCCCCCCTCTGGACCTGTTCCATGGCTGCTTTTCCTTTCTGGCATGCCATGGGTGGCTGCTCCTTAGGTCAAGACGGTATTTCATAATTCTGACACATGTACAGTATATGTTTACCCCTTTTTTTCTTCAGATCAATTTAGATACAATACTATTATTATTACTAGTACTTATATAGCGCCATCATTTTACACAGTTCTTTATATATATATATATATATATATATATATATATATATATATATATTGTACATTCACATCAGTCCCTAACTCTCAAGGGGCATACAATCTAGAGTCCCTAACTCACATTCATACATACACATACTAGGGCTAATCTAGACAGGATCCAATTAATCTACCAGCATGTCTTTGGAGTATGGATGGAAACCCACGCAGGCACAGAGAGAACATGCAAACTCCAGGCAGGTGGTGCCCTGGTTGGTATTTGAATCAACGACCCTAGTGCTACCAGGCGGAAGTGCTATCCATTTAGCCACTGTGCTGCCCTAAACTGTTACCTCCTGAAGAAGCGGAGTTTTGCATGAAACATGCTGGTCCCCAAAAGACCAGCATATATGTGTACCATTTTTATAAATGTTTTGGTGAAACCAATGAATACAATTGTATTATGGATTGATTTTGTGAAATATTGTATGTTATATTAGAAGGTTATATATTTAATTCAATAAACAAGGTATATTTTTTAACAGTTGTGCCTCAAAAATCCCATTTTACACAATACGCTACTAGAAATTTACAGTACAGGGATGTGGCACTTTACAATTTATTTAGGATTTACTTAACCACTTCCAGACCGGACACTTTTACCCCCTTCCTGACCAGGCTAATTTTCAGCTTTCAGTGCTCTCACATTGTGAATGCCAGTTACTCAGGCATACGACACTGTATCCAAATGAAATTTTTATCATTTTTTTCACACAAATAGAGCTTTCATTTGGTGGTATTTAATCACCACTGGGGGTTTTATTTTTTTCTAGAAAAGTGGAAAAAGACTGAAAATTTTGAAAATAAACATGTTTTTCTTCGTTACCCAAACCCAAATCAGTGTGTATTATTTAGTCTGTATTAAAGTTATAGAGTCCACAGACCACGGTATATATATTTGATATATTTGAAAATTTATCAATCCTGATGTACTGACTACCTATATAGTTTCTCAGGGCCCTAAAATGCCAGGACAATACAAATACCCCCCAAGGAGAGTTTTTTGAAGTTGTAATTTTTTGCCATTTTTTTAAGGGGAAATTATGAAAGTAAACAATTTTAATTTTTTTTTCACAAAGTTGTCATTTTAACAAGTTCTTTCTCTCACACGGCATAGGCATACTTGCAGTTACACCCCAAAACACATTCTGCTACTCTTCCTGAGTATGGTGATACCAAATGTGTGAAACTTTTTCACAGCCTAGCCACATAGAAGGGCCCCACATCCAATAAGCACCCTTAGGCGTTCTATGGGCAAAAATTACACATCTAATTTCTTGACTGTCTATCACAGTTTTGGAGGTCCTGGAGCACCAGGACAAATTACGCACAAAATGACCCCATTTTGGAAAGAAAACACCCCAAGGTATATTTTAAGAGTCATGTGGAGTCTTCTGAAGACTGCATTTTTTGCCAAACGTTTTTGGAAAATGTGAAAAGAAAATGAAAATTTTTTTTTTTTACGCAAAGTTGTCAATCTATGAGATATTTCTATTATACAACATAGGCATACTTAAAATTACACCCCAAAACACATTCTATAACTCTTCCTGAATATGGCGATACCAAATGTGTGAGACTTTTTTACAGTCTGGCCACATAGGGGGGCTCCACATCCAATAAGCACCTTTTGGAGTTCTAGGGGAAAAAATGAGACATCTAATTTCTTGACTACCTAATGCCATTTTGGAGGTCCTGGAGCAGCCGAGTCTTCTGAAGACTTAATTTTTTACACAAATTTTCAGAAAATGTGGAAATTTATCTATTTTTTTAATGCAATGTTACTAAATTTTGCAAATAAACATAGCATAAAGCATAGTGTAGCTTCACCTGCAGCCTGTTCCTAAAAGCTCAATCTACTGGTACGTGGCTGCCCACATAGCACTATGTTCACTCACCAAGAAGTTAAACAAAAGATAAACCAAAGAGTACCTGTGGTTTCAGTGCAGTTGTCTATAGAGGATGGGGGCACTAGTGTCTCACAGGAAGGTAGCCAGTGGGATGTGCAGATGGGTCAGTACCGATGTCATGCATAGACGTGGTGAGCAAACAGGCAAAGCAGTGGTCCAGGAAGAAGACAGGAACATGGTCCATAAAAAGGCCACAGTCGATACAGACAGCAAGCAGAGACGTGATCAAAGGATTGGTCCAGGCAGAAACATAAAGCTTAGGGCCTTGGTTAGGTAAGACTGGACAAAGGGGTAGAGGCTTCGTCCCACCCAAATCTCTTCGAAGCCTCTGGTCTCCAGACCTGATCCGGGAATTACAAAACCCAAAGAAAACAAAAAAGTTTTCTCTGCTTGGAAACACTACTCTGGACTACTAAAGTGGGAGGGAAAAAGATCAGTCCAGGAGGCAGGCAGAAAACATGGTTGATTAACAGGCCGAGGTCAGTTCAGGCAGCAGGCAGAGGCATGGTCGATTTAACAGGCCAAGGTCAGTTCAGGCAGCAAGCAGAGGCAGAATCGATTAACAGGCTGAGGTCAGTTCAGGCAGCAGGCAGAGGCATGGTCGATTAACAGGCCGAGGTCAGTTCAGGCAGCAAGCAGAGGCAGAATTGATTAACAGGCTGAGGTCAGTTCAGGCAGCAGGCAGAGGCATGGTCGATTTAACAGGCTGAGGTCAGTTCAGGCAGCAGGCAGAGGCATGGTCGATTTAACAGGCTGAGGTCAGTTCAGGCAGCAGGCAGAGGCATGGTCGATTTAACAGGCTGAGGTCAGTTCAGGCAGCAGGCAGAGGCAGAATCGATTAACAGGCTGAGGTCAGTTCAGGCAGAGGCAGAATCGATTAACAGGCTGAGGTCAGTTCAGGCAGCAGGCAGAGGCATGGTCGATTAACAGGCTGAGGTCAATTCAGGCAGAGGCATGGTCGATTAACAGGCCAAGGTCAGTTCAGATGGAAAGCAGGAAAATGAATACAGGCAGAAACGTGGCAGGGAAATAGCAGGTAGGAGGACAAACAGAAATATCTTCACCATACTTCACTAATAATGTAGTGCGGTATGGTAGATACGTAAGCAATCTCCTATACAGAGACCAGGCTTTGAGGGACACTGGGGACAATAGTATCGGGTGTCACGTCGAATTCTATGTTTGGAGCATACACAACATTTTTTTTGAGGATGGCGGTCTGCTTGGGTAGTAGGGATGATATTGGGGAAATATCTTTCATGCAATCTGCTCACTGCATCAGAGCGAATTTGTTCAGGTACGGGTCTTCCTTGATAGATGAGGGATGTGATAATCTCTTCCTGATATTGTAAGAAGGTGACAGGTCTTTGTGTGGACTTCTGGTAAACGATGTAGGAATTGTACAGGGCCATATGTAAAAGGTAGAAGGATACTTTTTTATACCAGTGGATTGATGTTCTGTTAGGTATGTAGGGCTGTAGCATTTGATCATTTAAATCCACTCCCCCCATGAACAGGTTGTATTCGTGTATGCACTGAGGTTTTCGGATGGTACCGCGTCTTCCTTGAATTTCCAATGAGCTGCTGTTATGGATAGATGAAAGGACATAAACATCCCGTTTGTCTCACCACTTAAGGGCCAGGATCTCTTCATTTTGCAAGCTAGCTGACTCGCCCCTGTTTAGCTTGGTGGCAACCAATTGTTGTGGAAAGCCCTTCCGATTGGGTCGAGCTGTGCCACAGGCTACAATGTCCTTGAGATAAAGGTGGCGGAAAAGGAGCAGACTTGTGTAGAAATTGTCCACGTAAAGGTGGTACCCCTGGTTGAAGAGGGGGTATACCAGGTCCCAGACAATTTTTCCACTAATCCCCATATAAGCTGGGCATTCAGGGGGCTCTAGCTGACTGTCCTTTCCTTCGTAGATACGGAACTTGTGCACGTATCCTGTGGACCTTTCGCAGAGTTTGTTCATTTTCACACCATATCTAGCCCGTTTGCTTGGAATGTACTGTTTTATGATCAGCCTCCCAGTGAAATGGATTAGGGATTCATCGACACAGATGTTTTTTTCAGGACAAATATATTTCTGAAAATCTTTGGTTGAAATAATTGATCAGTGGCCGAATTTTAAAAAGTTTGTCATACTCGGGGTGATCTCTGGGGGGGCACATGGAATTATCGTTGAAATGTAGAAAGTGCATTATTGTTCTATAGCGGGTCCTGGACATAGTGGCAGAAAAGAGCGGCATGTGATGAATGGGATTTGTTGACCAATAAGCATGTAATTCATTTTTTTTTTGTTAGTCCCATATTAAATGCAAGGCCGAGAAACACTTCAAATTCTTCAACTGTGAGGCATTTCCACTCAAATGGACGGGCATAAAAGGAGTTGGGATTTTGGGTGATAAATTGCTGGGCAAAAAGATTGCATTGGTGCACAACTGAATTCAAAAAATCTTCAGTGAAAAATAAATGGAAAAAATCAATGGCTGTAAAATTTTGAGTTTCTACTTGAATGCCTGACTGGGCTATGAATGGGGGAATTATAGGTGCTCGTGATCCTGTAGGTAGCCACACAGGGTTTAAAAGTGCATCTGGGACAGCAGTATGGACCCTTGGTTGCTGACGTGACACCCGAGTACTAGTACTTGCACTTACACTGCTGGTACTAGCCATGTCAGAGGAAGGTATTGAGCTGCTGGTGGTTGCTTGCTGGTCCTTGGAGCTCCTCATTCTTTTTGTTGGAACACCTTCTTCTGATTCAGAGAGTGAACCGCTGCTGTGTACTGGTTCATATACAGAACTGAGTCTGACAGAGAGAGCTCTCTGTCACTCTCATCTGTCATACTCAGAATTTGAAATGCCTCCTCGCTTGAATATAATCTTTTGGCCATATTTTTGGCACTGTGATCAGGAACTACTGGAATGGCGGTGATCAGGATGATGGTGCTGGTGTACAGTGGTCTGATGTTACTGTAGTGAGGGACAGATGGCTGTCTGCGGTTGGTTTACACAAGATGCTGTTGGGCAAAGATCAGAGATACCGTGAGCTGACAGGCAATGTTTTGTGAGTGTGTGTGTAAACTGTGTGCAAAAACTAAAAAGTACTCACAGTTTGCTGTAATGGCTCTCAGGTGATCAGGACTGGTATGGTGGTGATCAGGACCCGTGGGTTTGGCAGCGATCAGGATCCAATGATGTGGCGGCGATCAGAACCCGCTGGTATGGCGGGGATCAGGACCCACTAGTTTGGTGGTGATCAGGATCTGCGGGGGTGGTGATCAGGACCTGCTGGTATGGCTGTGATCAGGATCTGCTAGTGTGGCGGCGATCAGGACCCGCTGGTATAGCTGTGATTGGGACCTGCAGGTGTGGCGGTGATCAAGACTTGGTGGTATGATGATCAGGATCTGGTAGTGTGGAGGTGATCAAGACCTGCTGGTGTGGAGATCAGGGACACTGGGACGCTATGCAGTGATCAGGGACACAGCTGGGCCGCTGTGTGGCGATCAGGGACACTGGCGATCAGGGACACTGACAATCAGGGACACTGACAATCAGGGACACTGACAATCAGGGACACTGATTATCAAGGACACTGACGATCAAGGACACTTGTAATCAGGGACACTTGTGATCAGGGACACTTGTGATCAGAGACACTGACGATCAGGGACACTGACGATCAGGGACACTGACGATCAGGGACACGGACGATCAGGGACACTGGCGATCAGGGACACTGACGATCAGGAACACTTGTGATCAGAGACACTGACGATCAGGGACACTTGTGATCAGGGACGCTTGTGATCAGGGACACTGACGATCAGAGACACTGACGATCAGGGACACTGACGATCAGGGACACTTGTGATCAGGGACACTGACGATCAGGGACACTGACGATCAGGGACACTTGTGATCAGGGACACTTGTGATCAGGGACACTGACAATCAGGGACACTGACGATCAGGGACACTTGTGATCAGAGACACTGACGATCAGGGACACTTGTGATCAGGGACACTTGTGATCAGAGACACTGACGATCAGGGACACTTGTGATCAGGGACACTTGTGATCAGAGACACTGACGATCAGAGACACTGACGATCAGAGACACTGGCGATCAGGGACACTTGTGATCAGGGACACTGACGATCAGGGACACTGGCGATCAGGGACACTGACGATCAGGGACACTGACGATCAGGGACACTGGCGATCAGGGACACTGGCGATCAGGGACACTGGCGATCAGGGACACTGACGATCAGGGACACTGGCGATCAGAGACACTGGCGATCAGGGACACTGGCGATCAGAGACACTGGTGATCAGGGACACTGACGATCAGGGACACTGGCGATCAGGGACACTGGCGATCAGAGACACTGGCGATCAGGGACACTGACGATCAGGGACACTGACGATCAGGGACACTGGCGATCAGAGACACTGGCGATCAGGGACACTGACGATCAGGGACACTGACGATCAGGGACACTGACGATCAGGGACACTGGTCACTGACAATCAGGGACACTGACGATCAGGGACACTTTTGATCAGGGACACTTGTGGTCAGGGACAGTCAAGGACACTTGTGATCAGGGACAGACAATCAGGGACACTTGTGGTCAGGGACAGACAGTCAGGGACACTTGTGGTCATGGACAGTCAGGGACACTTGTGATCAGGGACAGACAGTCAGGGACACGTGATCAGGGACAATCAGGGACACTGTGATCAGGGACAATTAGGGACACTTGCGATCAGGCTTGCTCTTGCTCAGGCTATCCGGCTTCTTCTCTCACAGACAGAACTCCGTGTGAGGAGAAGGAGCCGGAAGCCGCACCATGCGGCTTCTGTTTACAGTTAATTGGTCACATGGTACAGGACGATTTCATTGGTCCTGTACCATGTTACCTGATCCCCTGTATCTGAGGGACCCGGCGATCTCTGGGCACGCGCGTGCGCGGTCAAGGGGGCGGAAGCCGCACCATGCGGCTTCTATTTACATTAGGACTGTGTCCTTGTTGGACACAGTCGGTCACATGGTACAGGACGGTCCTGTACCACGTCAGGTGATCGCCAGTATCTGAGGGACACGGCGATCACCGGGCTCGCGGGTGCGCGCTCTAGGAGCCGTGCATGAGCCTCGGATGCGGGCGGCCGTTTATAAACGGCCACCCGACCCTGCACTGCCACCGTCCGGCCGTTTATATACAACGGCCGGTCGGGAAGTGGTTAAAACTGAATGGGTTATTTTACAAGGAGAAGTGTGACAGACTCAACCATGGCAGGGGCTTTTGGAGGGGACTATGGGCTAGCCTTCTACCCTATGATTATGGTCCATGGAGGAGAACGGGGACTCTGTTTGCTTCAGAGCATGGAGGAGAGCCAGGTCATATAGCCTTTTGACTGGCCAGGGCTATCTACTTGGATTATGTATCCAGGAAGTCCCCAGAACAGTGGTGCATCTGCAGGAACATTGTGTCGGACAGATCGTGCAGATTCACTGTCAGGAATGGACTTGCCAGTAATGGTGGGACTCACCTGCCTTGTGGGCTGCAGTACCAGGGCTGGCCAGCGGGTGCTCCCAGCAATCAGAGACTCAACCCTGCAGCCAGCCAAACACCTGAAGTTGATCATGCAGGTGTATTTAACCGTTTCAATACCGTGCAATTTTACACCTTCCTGCCCATGCCATTTTTCAGGTTTCAGCGCTCTCACACATTGAATGACAATTGCGCGGTCATACAACATTGTACCCAAACTAAAATTTTATCATTTTCTTCACACAACTAGAGCTTTCTTTTGGTGGTATTTAATCACCGCTGGGGTTTTTATTTTTTGCTAAATTAACAAAAAAAGACCAAAAATTATGAAAAAAAAACACATTTTTCTTTGTTTCTGTTATAAAAGTTTACAAATAAATAATTGTTCTTCATAAATTTAGGCCGAGATGTATTCTGCTACATGTCTTTGGTGAAAATAACCCAAATTAGGATGTATTTTTTAGTTTTTAGGAAAGTTATAGAGTTCACAAACTATGGTATAGATCTGAATATTGATCAATCCTGAAGTACTGACGGCCAATCTAATTTCTTGAGGTCCAAGAATGTCAGAATAGTACAGATATCCCCCAAATGACCCCTTTTTGCAGAGTAGACAGTCCGACGTATTTCATAAGAGGCATGGCGAGTTTTTTGAAGTTGTATTTTTTTGTCATAATTTTTCGGAAAATTAAAAAATTAAAAAAATTATTTTCACTATTTCTTTTTTTACATACTGTCACCAGTGCAGTACAGCGTCATCATATAACTGGCATGGCGGTGATCAGGGACACTGACTGGTGACAGTATGAAAAAAATATATATATATATTTTTTTTAATTTTTTTATTTTTTTATTATATTTAATTTTTTATTACATTTTTTTTTTTTTTTTAAAGATTTTTTTTCATATTTTACTATGACCAAAGTAGTACAATGTTACCATAGTAACATTGTACTACTTTGGGGAAGTGATCAGTATTTTTTTTTTTTTTTTTACACAATTTGCTTATAGCAAAGAATTACTTTGCTATAAGCAAGCATTTACCTGAATGAAATCGATTCATTCAGGTTTTTTTTTTTTTGTGCTTAGCTGTGATTTGGTCACAGCTAATCACATGACATGTGCATGTGATTAGCTGTGACCATTCACAGCTAGGCACTAGTATACAATGGATGGCATCATGAATGAAGCCATCCATTGTATACAACTGTCATGTGACCTGCTGTGATTGGTCACAGCAGGTCACATGGTACCAGCAACAGGAGCCGGTACTCGGATCTGTCATCGGCAGTGTCCGAGGTGCACGGCCGGTGACAGATCGCACCGCTGCGCCGCTCTGCATTAGCGCAAACGGCGCATGTGCGGCAGCACGCCAAATGGCGTGCACCCGGAATGCAGGGACACATCTGAAGCCGCCAAACAGCCATTGGCCGGGCGGCTAATGGTTAAGGGATGGCCAGACCTGCAGTCTCTGCCTTGGTGTGTGTTTTTCCTGGGCCCTGTATCTTGTTCCTGCATCCCTGTTCCTGTTCCTGTTTCTGTCTGATTCGTTGCTGACCCTGCCTGATCCGGACCTCTGCTTACTTCTCCTGTTTTATCCCTGGCTTGTGACCCCGACCATTCTCTGCCTGACCCCCTGTACCTACCTGCCCGATTGTTATTGACCCGGCCTGCCTGACGACGCTTGCATTGTATGTACTGTTATCTGTGGGTGGTTTGGTTTGGTTCGTTTGCACTGTGTTATGTTTTAGTATTGCACAGCGTTTATGTTTGTATTGTTAGTCTTTAATAAATTATATTGTTTATAACTTATCTGAAGCCTGCGTTTCCCTGCGTCAGTCACATACCTCTGGTCACACCCCGGAGCCCTGACATCCACCTTCACCACCTGGGGATATGGAACTCTTTTTGGGCATATTTCATATTTTGCCCCAGCTGGTCCTCAAGAGCAATGGAGCATTTACCCATTTTGCCCCGGCTACTACCAACTGTATATTATTATATTATTATGTATATGTACTACAAACTGTATATTATTAACTTTTTATATTATTTCCGCCAATGATGTGCCACTTGGTAATCTAGATGCGAGCTGGATCAGGGGGTGGGACATTTAGAAACGAGTGGTGTATGTATCCAGAGACATGGCACTGTTTCTCGAGCATCCTGGTGGGCATGCTCTGGCTAGTCAAGACTTATTGTGAACATGTTTACCAGCACATAGACAAGGGAGGCAGGGTGGGGAATTCCTGTGACTACTAGCCATATTAATAAGACTTGTCTAGGTGCCTAGCAGTTAATTAGGTTAATGTTTAAAGGTTGCATTGCCATTTTTTACTGTTGTATGTCTTATCTTATCTATGCCAATACCTCTAAGAGGGGAATGTCTTCCAGGGGGTATAAAGTATGTGTCCAGGTTTTAATAAACAGTTATTCCTTTGGTTTTATCTTAACATCTTGTTTGTGTATGATGCGTGGGGTAAAGGTAAATTAGCTATTGGTCTGCTGGAAGGAATTGGAGGGCAGGAGGCTCCCAGTCAGGGTGCTGGGCAGTCCATCACATGAGGGTTCACATATACTTTAACCACTTGCCATCCAGAGGATTTACCCCCCTTCCTTACCAGGCCTCTTTTTGCTACTCGGCGCTGCGCTAACTCAACTGATAATTGCGTGGTCATGCAATGCTGCACCCAAACGAAATTTACGTCCTTTTTTCACACAAATAGAGCTTTCTTTCAGTGGTATTTGATCACCTGTGCACTTTTTATTTTTCACGCTATAAACAAAAAAAGACCAAAAAGTTTGAAGAAAAATTATATTTTTTACTTTCAGCTATAAAAAATATATAGGAAACTCAAAGTTGGTTATAAATTTAGGCTAAAATATATTCTGCAATATGTTTTTGGTAAAAAAATCCCAATAAGTATATATTGATTGCTTTGTGTGTTATAGCGTCTACAATCTATGGTATAGATACTGCAATTTATGCCATTTTTTTGCTATACAGCGCTGCGCTAGTTTAATGGACAATTGCGCGGTCATGCAATACAGTACATAAATGAAATTTATGTCCTTTTTTTCACACAAATAGAGCTTTCTTGTGGTGGTATTTGATCACCTGTGCACTTTTTATTTTTGGCGCTATAAACAAAAACATTTTTGAAGAAAAAACATTTTTTTTTAAAAAAAACGATATTTTCTCATTTCGGTCATAAAATATATCCAAAAAAAATAAAATTTTATCATAAATTTAGGCCAAAATGTATTCTGCTACATGTTTTTGGTTAAAGAAAGCCCAGTAAGTGTACATTTATTGCTTTGTGTGAAAATTTTAGCGTCTACAAACTATGGCTAATGGAATTTACACAGCATTTACTTTCTGACTGCCCATCACATTTCATGAGGTGCTAAAATGCCAGGATAGTACAAACACAACCAAATGACCCCTTTTCGGAAAGTAGACACCCTAAGCTAGCTGCTGAAAGGCATATTGTGTCCATGGAAGATTTATTTTTTTTCCACAAGTTTCTGGAAAATGACAAAAACATTTTTTTTTTTAACACAAAGTTGTCATTTAAATGATTTATTTCTCGCATAAGCCATGGGTATATGTGGAATTACACCCCAAAATACATTCTGCTACTTCTACCGAGTATGAGAATACCACATGTGTGAGACATTTTGGGAGCCTAGCCACATACAGGAGCCTGAAATCCAATGACCACTTTGAAAGCCTGAAGGTGCTTAACTTCCTCATTACACTTCCTCACTACCTATCACAGTTTCGAAGGCCCTGACATGCCAGGATAGCCCCAAACCCCCCCCAAATGACCCCTTTCTGGAAAGTAGACACCCCAAGAAATTTAAAAAGAGGCATGGTGAGTATTTTGCAGATCTTATTTTTCCTCACAAGGTTTTGAAATATAAAAAAAAATAGAAAAAATGTTTGTTTGTTTTTCTTCATTTTCCAAAAACTTGTGGCAACAAATGAGATCTGAAAAATACCATGCTTCTTATCAAATTCCTTGGGGTGTCTACATTCCAAAAAAGTCATTTGGGGGGGTTAGGTGCTATCCTGGCATTTCAGGGCCTCCGAAACTGTGATAGGTAGTCTGGAAGTGTAATGAGGAAATAAAGCCCTTTAAAAGCCTGAAGATTTTGGGGTCCTGTACTTGGCTAGACTGCCAAAACGTCTTTCATATGTGCTACCTCCATACTCGAGAGAAGTAGCAGAATGTATTTTGGGGAGTAATTCCACATATCCCCATGGCATGTGTGAGCAGTAAATCATTTAAGTGACAATTTTGTGTAAAAAAAAAAAAAATTTTTGTTTGTCATTTTCCAAAAACTAGTGGTAAAAAAATAAATTCTTCTATTGATTCAACATGCCTCTCAGCAAATAGTTTGGGGTGTCTACTTTCCAAAAAGGGGTAGTTTTGGGGGGTGGGGGCGTTTTATGCCCAGCATTAGAAGTTTATGCCACACATCAGTCACTCTTCTAACCACCTGAAGATCAAGCCTTTTCTGACACTTTTTGTTCACATGAAAAAAATCAGTCTTTTTTGCTAGGAAATTAATTTAAACCCCAAACATTATATATATATTTTTTAAAGCAGACATCCTAGTGAATAAAATGGTGGGTACTACAATTTTTTTATGGCACATAGTACTCGATTTTTCAAACACAATTTCTTTTTTTAAAAATACACTTTTTTTACTTTTAATGCACCAAAACACAATATATTGGCCAATTATTTGGTAAATTATAAAAGATGATGGTATGCCGAGTAAACAGATACCAAACATGACATGCTTTAAAACTGAGCATGCCCCGTGCAATGGCGAAAAAACTGCATACGTTTTTAATATCCATAGGCAATGTTTAAAAGCCTTTACAAGCTACCATTTTAGATTTACAGAGGAGGTCTAGTGTTAGAATTACTGCCCTTGAACTGAAGTTCGTGGCGATATCTCACATGCATGGTGCAACTACTGTTTCCATACTGGCACAGGGTCAACGCTCATGAACGCAGGTGCGCGCATGCGCGGGGGGGCGAGGGTACTTTTTTTTTTTAAAGTTATTTTGATTTTTTAATTATTTTTACACTGTCCTTTTAATTTTTAACTTTTTTTAACACTTTTAATGCTGTCATAGGGAATGCAAATATCCCCTATAACTTCAATGGGCATTGTTATATAAGATATTGATCTGTTCAGACACTATACTAGCAATGGAGATTTATTGTGTATGAGCGTGTTGGTGGCAATCAAGGGGGTTAAATGTGATGACTGGTGTACTGATGGGAAATCTGACGCCATCTGGGAGGGGCGTGAAAACCACGGAAGCACAAATCATGTATAAATATATGTGATTTTACGCACCTGTGCCGCCCTGTAGTAGTATTTCTGCTATAGGGCGGTCAGGAAGCGGTTACAGAAGTGGTTTGTGTTACGTCGCTGTGTTACTTTTAGAGATGAGCGAATTATTCAAAAATTCGATTCGGCTGATTCGCCGAATTTGCGGAAGAAATTCGATTCGATGCGAATTTATTCGCTGCGAATTTAACTTATTAAAAGGGTTTCTAGGCTTCAGAGAGCCTTTATATTAGTGCAGAACACTGTACCTTTAATTTAAATGCCCTTGGAGTCTGCTGGGGAAGAGAAATAATACTGTCAGTCAGTATGACATGCAGATGAGTGCCGTCGATCTTAGAATCACCGCACACTTCACTCATTTGGGCAGTCACGGGGCACGAAGAAGAAGAAGAAGAAGAAGAATGAAAAGAAGAAGAAGAAGAATGAAAAGAAGAATGAAAAGAAGAAGAAGAAGAATGAAAAGAAGAATGAGAAGAATGAAAAGAAGAAGAAGAAGAATGAAAAGAAGAAGAAGAAGAATGAAAAGAAGAAGAATGAAAAGAAGAATGAAAAGAGGAAGAAGAAGAATGAAAAGAAGAAGAAGAAGAATGAAAAGAAGAATGAGAAGAAGAATGAAAAGAAGAAGAAGTAGAATGAAAAGAAGAATGAAAAGAAGAAGAAAAATGAAAAGAAGAAGAAGAAGAATGAAAAGAAGAATGAAAAGAAGAAGAAGAATGAAAAGAAGAAGAAGAAGAATGAAAAGAAGAATGAAAAGAAGAAGAATGAAAAGAAGAAGAATAAGAATGAAAAGAAGAAGAAGAAGAATGAAAAGAAGAATGAGAAGAAGAATGAAAAGAAGAAGAAGAAGAATGAAAAGAAGAAGAAGAAGAATGAAAAGAAGAATGAAAAGAAGAAGAAGAAGAATGAAAAGAAGAATGAAAAGAAGAAGAATGAAAAGAAGAATGAAAAGAAGAAGAAGAAGAATGAAAAGAAGAAGAAGAAGAAGAATGAAAAGAAGAATGAAAAGAAGAAGAAGAAGAATGAAAAGAAGAATGAAAAGAAGAAGAAGAAGAATGAAAAGAAGAATGAAAAGAAGAAGAAGAAGAATGAAAAGAAGAATGAAAAGAAGGAGAAGAAGAATGAAAAGAAGAAGAAGAAGAATGAAAAGAAGAAGAATGAAAAGAAGAAGAATGAAAAGAAGAATGAGAAGAATGAAAAGAAGAATGAAAAGAAGAATGAGCAGAATGAAAAGAAGAATGAAAAGAAGAAGAAGAAGAATGAAAAGAAGAAGAATGAAAAGAAGAATGAAAAGAAGAAGAAGAAGAAGGAAAAGAAGAATGAAAAGAAGAGGAAGAATGAAAAGAAGAAGAAGAAGAAAGAAAAGAAGAAGAAGAAGAATGAAAAGAAGAAGAAGAATGAAAAGAAGAAGAAGAATGAAAAGAAGAAGAAGAAGAAGAATGAAGAGAAGAAGAAGAATGAAAAGAAGAAGAATTCCAGTACAGCAAAAAGTGTATCTGCAGAGAGCTCCGCTATTTCTGACAGTTCTCTGACAGTTCCTTCACATTTACAGCGATTGAAACATTGTATCTATTTGTTTCCGAATAAAAACATCTGTATCCTAAATGGAAACAAATAGATACAATGTTTCAACCGTTGTAAATGTGAAGGAACTGTCAGAGAACTGTCAGAAATAGCGGAGCTCTCTGCAGGGACACTTTTTGCCGGCTGTAGAAGGGATGAAAATCGGCCGATCGGGAAAAATTCGATTCGCGCATCCGAAGTTTGCTAATATTCAGATTCGGTGCGAATCGAATTTTTCCTAATATTCGAAACGAATTCCACTTCGCCAAGTTCGATTCGCTCATCTCTAGTTACTTTAACTGACAATTGCGCGGTCATGGAACACTGCACCCAAATTAAATTTATGTCCTTTTTGCCCACAAATTGAGCTTTCTTTCGGTGGTATTTTATCGCCTGTGCGTTTTTTATTTTTTGCGCTATAAAAAAAAAGGCTGACAATTTTGAGAAAAAAAAACAATATTTTGGACTTTTTGCTATAAAACATGTCCAGTTAAAAAATATTAAAATCAAATTTTGTCATCAATTTTGGCCAAAATGTATTCTGTGACATGCCTTTGCTAAAAAAAAATCCCAATACGTGTAAATTAATTGGTTTACGTGAAAATTATAGCGTTTACAAATGGCGGGAAAGATACTGGGTTTTTTTTTTTAATAATAATTATTGCGGCAGTCAGCGAATTATGGCGGTGATCAGCGATTTATGACAGTGATTAGCGACTTATGGCGGGACTGCAGCAGACATTTTGACGCTGGAGGGGAACTGACTTGGGATTACTGACATCCCCAGTGACACCAATACAGTGATCAGTGAAAACAAAAACACTGACACTGTACTTATGGCACTGGGGAGGAAGGGGTAAACTTTTTTATTCAATGAAAGGGTTAACTGTGTGAGGGGAGTGTTTTATTAGTGGGCGGGGGGGGGGTGTACTTCACGGGAACACGCTGCCCCGGAAAGCTAATCTCTGCTCTCCATGACAGTGTGTTAGGAGCTGACGGAGCAGAGGTGCAGTGTAAACACTGCAGCCGTGCTCTCTGTCAGTGATTGCCACTAATCGCCGGGAGCCGGTGGGTAATGACCCGCTGGGATCCAGTGATGAAAACCCCCTGCCGCGATCGGCGGCGCAGGTAGGGCACGCGCGTCGTTTTATAATGTGGTTTAGCACAGCGGTGCCGCCCTGCCGCAGTATATACACTGCGGCTGGTAGGCAAGCGGTTAAAGTGTTACAAAACCCACAACAGTAAAATTAGTCTGTATATGCAGTAAAGCATTCTTGATATATTCACTGTGGAACCTAAGGGGTTAATCATCTGCGTTGTGTAAAAATGCTGTTTCATGCTGCCTTCTCTGATCCTCCCCTTCTTCCAGTGGCCCCCTTTTATGTCCTGATAAGACATATGTGTGGAGACACTCTGCACATGCTCAGTTCAGTGTGTATTGCTAAAGCGTTTTTTTTTTCTTCTTGGGAGACTGCATGTGATCAGTACAAGGCCAATCAGCACTGTCCAGACAGAAGGTCAGGGGTCCTGCATTCTCCTACAGCAGAAAGAAAACTCCTCCTACAAGTTGTAACCAGTGCTCTGCTGGACACTGAAGGACTAACTGCTGATGAGAAAAGTTATTTAGCAGTTTATACTTACTAAAATAATTGCGCTTCCATGTTGTGTGTACTGTGGGAGACCAGATATATTGAAAGCAGGGTCCTGGGTTTAGTAACAATTTAACTTATAATTGTTATGTATGATTATAAATATTCTGCCCGAACCAGAAAATTTGAGCCATGTTGTGAGGCAAATAAGGGATTGGAACTCTGAATACAAATAAGGAATTGCAATCTTTTAAATGCTGACCATTTTGGTTATCTGCAAGATAGATTTTAAGTAAACTTTTTCTTTCTCCTGATCAGAGATTTGAACACTGAATCAACTGCTAAAAATCTAAATTGAGGGATAGACATCAATAGCTTGTTTAATGGTAATCAAAGTCAAAGTCATTCTCATAATACCTAGTATTTACACAATGAATGCTTGCCACTGTTCAAGACAGCATGCAGCGTCTTAAAGCGTCACCTGAAATGACTTATTGATTGTACCCACGGGAAGAATAACAAATTTTCCCAGGAGTTTTTATACTTTAGTACTTACTACTATAGTATCATACTGTATACACTGAGTACAGACTAACTAAAAGACTGCTGAAGAACAGACGTATGATGTGAGCATTATATAATAATCCTCTGGAAATTTGTTTAGTAAAAGAAGATGACTGAGACAGCCGAACAGCTTCTCTTGCCAATCTAGTCCAGCTGTCCCTGGCAGTGGCATAGGCGTGGAATAGGCATAGCTCTTCAACAGGCAAACAGCAGTGGTTTTGGACAAAAGACATGTGCAGAGTCATAAATAAGCCAAGGTCATCAACAGGTAGGTAGCAAAACTACCACACAAGAGACAATTGCAGGGTCAGAAATACAGAAGCAGTGTAATGGTATAGGAATTGGTCAAATGATCAGACAGGGCAACTGTAACTGAAAGTTTACCAAATAGGTGCAGAATAGGACTAACAACGGGGTCGGAATGGCAAAGAGTATATATACAGTACAGCAAAAACTACTTGTGGTTATCCTCACAGTGAATGTCTTACACAGTGAAATGCAGATCAGCTCTGGTAACGCAAGCAAAATGCTAGAAGAAGGGTTGGAAAGACTGATGAGCCGCTAGAGGAGTCTCATGACTGGTAACACATTGCATGCTATTGAGCTCCTGCACAACTGCCTACACCAGGACTAACAGAAGGGAACTGTACACCTAGCTAGAAGGGTTGGAAAGACTGGTGAGCCGCTAGAGGAGTCTCATGACTGGTAACACATTGCATGCTATTGAGCTCCTGCACAACTGCCTACGCCAGGACTAACAGAAGGGAACTGTACATCTGGCGGCAGATCACATGCCAGCTCCCTCTGCCTTATTAGGTGTGGTTCCTTTGAACACCCGAGTTTGGTAAAAATGAGAAACATATTCCAGTGTTTTTCAAAACACCCTACAGGGGCTTTGCTGCAAATGGCTTCAAGGTTGTTGTCTTTGGGTATACTCAGAATGGCAACAGCTGAGAGCAGGTAAAAACAAAGCATGGAACAAAAGTGGCAAACAAGTTTGTGGTCCAACAGGCAAAAGGTAAGAGCAAGAGGATAATAAGTATCTTAGCTAAACAAAGGAACCCAAAAAACGTCAACCTCCAAAACACCAAAAAAAGTTTAACCTCAAATGTCACAAAAAAAAAAAGACTAATAAATAATAACTGCAAATAAATAACAGTCCTCAGTGTCTGTATTATCTTATATCCATATACAGTATCTCACAGAAGTGAATACACCCCTCACATTTTTGTAAATATTTTATTCTATCTTTTCATGTGACAACACTGAAGAAATGACACTTTGCTACAATGTAAAGTAGTGTGTACAGTTTGTATAACATGTAAATTTGCTGTCCCCTCAATATAACTCAACACACAGCCATTAATGTCTAAACCGCTGGCAACAAAAGTGAGTACACCCCTAAGTGAAAATGTCCAAATTGGGCCCAATTAGCCATTTTCCCTCCCTGGTGTCATGTGCTGTGTGTGCGATTCACTGTAAACACACTGATTTGTATGGCTGTGCTATGCATAGCCATGCAAAGCAGTGTGCAGGAGCTAACAGGGAAGAGAACTGTATTGTTTACAGACAGTTCTTCCCCCTGTCGGAGATGCTCGGCAATCACCGGGTGCCGGCTAGTAATCACCGTCCGGGACCCAGTGATTGACAGCCGAGGCCGCGAATGGCGTGTGCACCCCCTACCTATAACTACAAAATCACGTACATATACATGATTTTGTGCACCCCTGCCGCCCTGTAGCAGTACTTCTGCTATAGGGCGGACGGAAAGCAGTTAATAGCGATGTTCCAATGTTCCCTATCCCTTGTTATATATACCTAATGAAATTCAATATTCCATCACATGTGTGCCCCTTTACTAGCATACCTATGCTCTCACCTTGGATTCTGACCTGATATTAGGTCTTTTGTGCTTGCCCCTTAACCCTTTTGCTGCCAGGCATTGTATATTTATTTTTCCCTTACAGCTTTTAGAGATTGTGAAAGACCCACCCCCATACATTTTCTGAAAGCAGAGGACCAGTAGGAGGGTGTTACTGAAATTTTTAGGTCCTGTGATATGTGCGCAAAATTATTATTATCAAAACAAAAATACACAAAAATCCTTATTCGTGGACACAAACACAGCAAAACGTACAAAATTCCTGTTATATTCCTCTTAAAATAGCTAAACTGTATTGAGTTAATAAATAACAAATATTTGTAAATGTACATTTTCTTTGAAATTGTGAAAACCGAAGGTCTACAAAACAATAACTAAAAACCATTTACTCTAAGAATCTGGGGTTATAACTTTTCACTTACAGCTTTCAGAGTTTGTAAATGACCCCCCCCCCCCCAAACTATACATTATTATTATTATTATTATAATACAGTATTTATAAAGCGCCAATAGTTCGCTCAGCGCTGTACATTATAAAGGGGGACAGAACATGTGACAGAACAATACCAATACAATGCAAAACATGAGGGGATCGAGGGCCCTGCTCTTTCAAGCTTACAATCATCTTCTGAAGGCACATGACCTATAGAAAAGAAAACTGCTACTGATTTTTTTTAGGCCTTGCAATAGCTGCACACATTTATGCAATCGCTATATTCACTAAAAATACACTAAAATCATTATTAGCAGACACAAGCACAAAATTCCTGCTAGCTTCCTACTAAGGCCTCATTCGCATGGAGTTTTTACTTTACCTGCACAGGAATGCCCAAGTGTTCCATGCATCCCTGTGCAGGCAGTGCCATGTATGCCAATAAGGATGCAGTGGCTACATGAGAAGAGCTGCTTCTCCCAATCTGACATCCAAGTGGGTGCAGGACCCCAAATGCAGGGACATGCACCCAGGCCCACATGGATATCACACCTGTGACAGAACACCTGTGCATCCCTGTGTGGGTAAACATAGCCTTGCAGGGATGTACATTGTAGTTTGCCCTACGTGAATAAGGCTGTACTATGGTGAGGTTTTTTTTTTTTTTGTACATGTTTAATGTTAAGTATATACATTTTATTTTTCAAGTGGGGGGGGGGGGGGGTGCTTGGAGAGATACCTGGAGTCTAAACAGACCCCTGATGTTTCTTTTTTTAAACAGAGAAAGGAATTAAAGACATAGTCACATAGTCATCAGTCCCTTCTCTGCAGCTTCAGTTGCTCTGCATATGAATGAATAGAAGTCTCTGCATAGAGACCCCTATTCATTCATAAACTGGAGCATAATAAACACTATTTACTACACTATTTACTATGCTCCAGTGATGAATGAACATAGGAGCGATCAGTACCGATTGCTTACTATGTTCATTAAGTAAAGGAAGGGGGCTGTTAAACACATGTTTACCAGCCCCCCTACTCTTCATCCTGACAGCTATAACTGGCAGGAGGAGGGAAGGAAAGCCAGCTGGCTGCACTGTCAGGAGGGGTGTCGGGGGATCAACCAGGGGGGAGCATTTGTCTATCCTCTGTGGCTCCTTCCCCAGCAGCTCCTAAAGCCAGGGGAGGGCAGAGAAGGGAAGACAGCTGCAGGGAAGCCAGGGAAGAGTGGATATTAGCATTGTGAGCAGGCAGGTGGGATCGGTGCGGGGAGGGGGCAAGGGTGTCGGCTGTCAAGTGTCCTATTCTGTGGGATTGTTGTGGCAGAAGGGGGACATAGGAGAAGCTGATGCAGTTTTGCTGACAGCACTGCGGGGGAAGCAGTGTCAGTGTCAGCAATGTTAGTGGATTAACCTACAATTTAGGGGAAAACCTCTGATCAGTGGATTGACCATGAGCTTATAGCAGAAAGAGTAATGTCAGGTCTGTACGGCATATGGACCTGGCCAGCTAGAAGCAGTACTGTAGGAGCTGGCAGCAAAAGGGTTAAAGTGGGGTCTCCTTTGCCACAGTTGCTGTGCCTCTCTCCTCCTTGATGGTGTTCTCAATCTACTTCCATCCTCAGTATTCACACAGTTTTTAGGAAATGTTGTTTCAAAAAACAATAGAATATATAGTGCTCACTGTGTATAAAACTCTATTTTTAATAGAAATATATTATATTCAACTTAAATTGTGCACATCAGTATCCATGCATTCAACCAATTAAAACCTCCAACAAAATGCCGACCACACACTTCCACTTTTGCAGCATGATGTCACCGGCTCCTCCCTGTGATTATGGCAGGTGGATAATAATCAAATTAAACGTGGTTGGCTATTCAATGACGGAACAGCATAACATCCCAATAAAGGATTTGTTATGCTGTTCAGTCACTGAGTAGCTGACCACTTTTAATTTGATTCATACTATGTGCAGCTGGTGGAGGCTGGGAGTCAAGCAATGGTGTTGATCTTCCTTTTTGGGTTGGAAGGGTAAAAGCACTACATTCTTTTGGTTTGTAACAGGTGATAACAGATGGATAACAAGTGTAGCACTACCCTCATAAGGGCTGCTCAATTTTTTTGGGTTTCTCTAAGCTCTGCCAGGCAACACACATTTCCCACACTTTGCACACTGGGGTCAGTAAACAGTCCTTGAGCTTGATTTTGTGATTTTATCAAGGGGTTACAATTGGATAGGGTCTAGGGGTATAGGGAATGCCAGAGTAATTGTAGAACCTGAGGAAAACACCTTAGCAACTATTGTATGTACAAAGCTTCAAATTAGCAACTTCTAGAAGAGCACTAAAGACTCTTAGGTGTACCTCCCCAGACCCCAGATGATTTTATCTTCACCCAGCTGCCTGCGGGTATCCCTGAGCAAGGGAGTCCAAAAGCTGCCAATTGAACAGTCCCAGATGAGAAGTTAGTTGGATGTTACACCTGACTGCCCTATCCCTTAATTTGGCCCAGGGGCTGCAGGAGTACTCACACCGTCCTCTCCTATTAGCCCAGTGGGCTAGTGGCTGCCTTCAGGCCTTATGTTAGGCTGGCTCCTTCCCTGCTACACTGGCTATCCTCCCCAGGAGACCTTGAGACAGTGGAGATCCTCCTCTCCATCAACCTGCCTGTAGGTAGGCTCCCCTCCCTGGGGCCCCTTCCCTGGCTCCTCACTCCAGCCTTCCTCAATCCATCTTCCACTGGACACTGCAAATATCCCCCCAGGCTCTGCCACAATTGAGGGTTGCCCTGGTCACCATGCCCAACCTCATGCCAGGAGATTGGTCAAGACACCTCAAACATGCAGATCTGGGCCTCCTCCCCTCCTCTGCCCCTCTTCCAGAAAATTATCTGAGTTTCTGGAAGGGTGGGAGGGCTCCAGAAACCTTGACCTGTTAGAGCCTCCTAGCCTGTCCGGAGGTGACCTCACTTCCAGGCTGACTCATCCCAGGGATGCTACTCAGCCTCTATCTAACGAAAAAAAAAAGACCCAACTAACCTGGAGGGCATTACAAAGGGATTGTCAAGAAACATGCAGAGATCTTTAACAGGAATGAGCACTGTAGCAGAACTCACAGGAATAGGAGCCTGAGAACAGGTACACAAAGAGGTCTTTCCTCAGGCAACTCCCCGGTCAACTGAGGTTTAAATAGCTTTCCTGGACATGAACTCAGTGAAGTGTACAGCAGCAGATAGGAACCAGCAAGGGGAGTGCGAGAATATCTACTGAGAAATCATTTTTGGTATTGCATGTTTATTTTGACATCTGCAGCACAGATGAAGAGGAATCAAGTATGTGACATCAAGTATGTGTGTGGAACAGCAGACAGTGTGGGCAGGAGAGAGACACAGAGGGTATGATAGCAGGCAGTAGTTACAGGAGAGGATGAGCGGATGTCATTACAGTTGGCAGTACTGTATGCAGGAGAAGAGTGCAGAGGCTAAAACAGTGGGCAGTATATACAGAAGAGGGGTGCAGAGGGTATGCCAGTGGACAGTATACTGTATGCAGGAGAGGAGTGCAGAGGGTATGACAGTGGATAGTATATACAGAAGAGGGGTGCAGAGGGTATGCCAGTGGACAGTATACTGTATGCAGGAGAGGAGTGCAGAGGGTATGACAGTGGACAGTATACTGTATGCAGGAGAGGAGTGCAGAGGGTATGACAATGGGCAGTATACTGTATGCAGAAGAGGAGTGCAAGAAGGTATGACAATGGGTAGTATGTTCAGCAGCGGAGTGCAGAGGGTATGATGGCAGGCACTATGTGCAGGTGATTGGAGCAGATCTCAAGGGCAGTGAGATCTGAATTCAGTGTGGGAAACGCTCAGGGCTCACAAGTTTCCCACACCACATTCTAGTGTAAACCTAGGCTTACAGTTTAATAACTGTCTGTGTGTTGTCAGTCCACAAAAGACAATTAGAGTGGTTGTGAAGGTTAAACATTTTTTACCTTCATGCATTCCCTGCATTAAGGTAACAAATGTTTTAGTGTGTATACCGCCCTCTCATCCCCCTTATACTTACCTGAGCCTGACTTCGATCCAGCACTGCCCATCTACAGTGGCTCTCTCCTCTTCTCCCCACTGTTACTGGCTTGGCTGAGAGTAGTGGGAGCCATTAGTTCCCGCTGCTATCAGTCAAATCCTCTGATGAGGGAGCGGGGAGTGGGGCAGAGCCTTTGTTTGTGATAATAGATCACAGATCGAATCCACAGGTGTGCCATGATAGGAGGCTGATTCCTATGGTGGCACACTGGGAAGAGGAGGAGCCAGGAGTGCCAGAGGGTGACACAAGAAGAGGAGGATTGAGGCTACTCTGTGCAATCCCATTACACAGAGCAGGTAAGTATATACAGTCAGGTCCATAAATATTGGGACATCGACACAATTCTAACATTTTTGGCTTTATACACCACCACAATGGATTTGAAATGGAACAGACAAGATGTGCTTTAACTGCAGACTGTCAGCTTTAATTTGAGGATATTTACATCCAAATCAGGTGACTGGTGTAGGAATTACAACAGTTTGCATACGTGCCTCCCACTTGTTAAGGGACCAAAAGTAATGGGACAATTGGCTTCTCAGCTGTTCCATGGCCAGGTGTGTGTTATTCCCTCATTATCCCAATTACAATGAGCAGATAAAAGGTCCAGAGTTCATTTCAAGTGTGCTTTTTGCATTTGGAATCTGTTGCTGTCAACTCTCAAGATGAGATCCAAAGAGCTGTCACTATCAGTGAAGCAAGCCATCATTAGGCTGAAAAAAACAAAACAAACCTATCAGAGAGATTGCAAAAACATTAGGCGTGGCCAAAACAACTGTTTGGAACATTCTTAAAAAGAAGAAACGCACCGGTGAGCTCAGCAACACCAAAAGACTCGGAAGACTACGGAAAACAACTGTGGTGGATGACCGAAGAATTCTTTCCCTGGTGAAGAAAACACCCTTCACAACAGTTGGCCAGATCAAGAACACTCTCCAGGAGGTAGGTGTATGTGTGTCAAAGTCAACAATCAAGAGAAGACTTCACCAGACTGAATACAGAGGGTTCACCACAAGATGTAAACCATTGGTGAACCTCAAAAACAGGAAGGCCAGATTAGAGTTTGCCAAACGACATCTAAAAAAGCCTTCACAGTTCTGGAACAACATCCTATGGACAGATGAGACCAAGATCAACTTGTACCAGAGTGATGGGAAGAGAAGAGTATGGAGAAGGAAAGGAACTGCTCATGATCCTAAGCATACCACCTCATCAGTGAAGCATGGTGGTGGTAGTGTCATGACGTGGACATGTATGGCTGCCAATGGAACTGGTTCTCTTGTATTTATTGATGATGTGACTGCTGACAAAAGGAGCAGGATGAATTCTGAAGTGTTTTGGGCAATATTATCTGCTTATATTCAGCCAAATGCTTCAGAACTCATTGGACGCCGCTTCACAGTGCAGATGGACAATGACCCAAAGCATACTGCAAAAGCAACCAAAGAGTTTAAGGGAAAGAAGTGAAATGTTATGCAATGGCCAAGTCAATCACCTGACCTGAATCCGATTGAGCATGCATTTCACTTGCTGAAGACAAAACTGAAGGGAAAATGCCCCAAGAACAAGCAGGAACTGAAGACAGTTGCAGTAGAGGCCTGGCAGAGTATCACCAGGGATGAAACCCAGCGTCTGGTGATGTCTATGCGTTCCAGACTTCAGGCTGTAATTGACTGCAAAGGATTTGCAACCAAGTATTAAAAAGTGAAAGTTTGATTTATGATTATTATTCTGTCAAATTACTTTTGGTCCCTTAACAAGTGGGAGGCACATATGCAAACTGTTGTAATTCCTACACCGTTCACCTGATTTGGATGTAAATACCCTCAAATTAAAGCTGACAGTCTGCAGTTAAAGCACATCTTGTTTGTTTCATTTCAAATCCATTGTGGTGGTGTATAGAGCCAAAAAAGTTAAAATTGTGTCGATGTCCCAATATTTATGGACCTGACTGTATCTGTTATTTTAAAGGAGAAAAAAAGACTTTACAAATGCTTTAAGAATGCATTTCTGACAGATCAGTAGGTATTTGTCTGTATTCTTTAAAGGCAAAAACACCTGGAAATGTGCATGTATTGCAATTAGAGATGAGCGAATCGAACTTGGCGAAGTGGAATTCGTTTCGAATATTAGGAAAAATTCGATTCGCACCGAATCCGAATATTAGCAAACTTCGGATGCGCGAATCGAATTTTTCCCGATCGGCCGATTTTCATCCCTTCTACAGCCGGCAAAAAGTGTCCCTGCAGAGAGCTCCGCTATTTCTGACAGTTCTCTGACCGTTCCTTCACATTTACAGCGGTTGAAACATTGTATCTATTTGTTTCCATTTAGGATACAGATGTTTTTATTCGGAAACAAATAGATACAATGTTTCAACCGCTGTAAATGTGAAGGAACTGTCAGAGAACTGTCAGAAATAGCGGAGCTCTCTGCAGATACACTTTTTGCTGTACTGGAATTCTTCTTCTTTTCATTCTTCTTCTTCTTTTCATTCTTCTTCTTTTCATTCTTCTTCTTCTTCTTTTCATTCTTCTTCTTCTTCTTTTCATTCTTCTTCTTTTCGTTCTTCTTTTCATTCTTCTTCTTCTTCTTTTCATTCTTCTTCTTTTCATTCTTCTTCTTTTCATTCTTCTTTTCATTCTTCTTCTTCTTCTTTTCATTCTTCTTCTTCTTCTTTTCATTCTTCTTTTCATTCTTCTTCTTTTCATTCTTCTTCTTCTTCTCATTCTTCTTTTCATTCTTCTTTTCATTCTTCTTCTTCTTCTTTTCATTCTTCTTCTTCTTCTTTTCATTCTTCTTCTTTTCATTCTTCTTCTTCTTCTTTTCATTCTTCTTCTTTTCATTCTTCTTCTTCTTCTTTTCATTCTTCTTTTCATTCTTCTTCTTCTTTTCATTCTTCTTCTTCTTCTTCTTCTCATTCTTCTTCTTCTTTTCATTCTTCTTTTCATTCTTCTTCTCATTCTTCTTTTCATTCTTCTTCTTCTTCTTTTCATTCTTCTTCTTTTCATTCTTCCTCTTCTTCTTCTTTTCATTCTTCTTTTCATTCTTCTTCTTTTCATTCTTCTTCTTCTTCTTTTCATTCTTCTTCTTTTCATTCTTCTTCTTCTTCTTTTCATTCTTCTTCTTCTTCTTCTTCTCATTCTTCTTCTTCTTCTCATTCTTCTTCTTTTCATTCTTCTTCTTCTCATTCTTCTTCTTCTTCTTTTCATTCTTCTTCTTCTTCTTCTTCTTCTTTTCATTCTTCTTCTTCTTCTTCTTTTCATTCTTCTTCTTCTTCTTTTCATTCTTCTTCTTCTTCGTGCCCCGTGACTGCCCAAATGAGTGAAGTGTGCGGTGATTCTAAGATCGACGGCACTCATCTGCATGTCATACTGACTGACAGTATTATTTCTCTTCCCCAGCAGACTCCAAGGGCATTTAAATTAAAGGTACAGTGTTCTGCACTAATATAAAGGCTCTCTGAAGCCTAGAAACCCTTTAAATAAGTTAAATTCGCAGCAAATAAATTTGCATCGAATCGAATTTCTTCCGCAAATTCGGCGAATCAGCCGAATCGAATTTTTGAATAATTCGCTCATCTCTAATTGCAATGACGTACTGCAATTTTTTTTGTTGTTTTTCATTTTGTCTTGACATACGCTTCAAGGCCAGGTGTGTCCAAAACAAGTAAGAGACCATGTTGCATCTTGTTTGATAGTATAAAGGTCAAAGTAGATCCATGACTTCAAGAGTGCTAGCATTGGTTTTTCCTATGTACGCTGTGAGAGAAGGGGAGCTGTGTTCTTTCTTTGTTAGTCAATCTGGTAGTCAAGCTGATCTTTTTCTACAGACTAGTGTGGAAAATATTGTGGTGGGCATTATGCACAAGAGAGGAGTGTGGATCATGGTATCATGGTGGTCAGCAGGGGCAGAAGGGAATTAGAGGGCATGATGGCAGGGGTATGTTGGTGGGCAGTATGTGCAGGAGAGGAGCAAAGAGATTATGATGGTAGGTAGTATGTGAAGGAAAGGATTGCTAGAGATATGTTAGTGGGTACTATGTGTAGGAGAGGAGTGCGGAAGGTATGACAGCATGCATGTGAAAAAGAAGAGTGCAGAGAGCATGACAGTGGGCAGCATGTAAAGAGAGAAGTGCAAAGTGTATTCCAGCAAGCAGTATGTCAGGAGAGCAGTGCAATTATTATTAAAATAACAGTATGTGCAAGAAGGGAGTGCAGAGAGTATGATGGCAGGCAGTACATGTGAGAGTTATTTACCTAAAACTGGAGAGTGAAAAATCTGGTGCAGCTCTGCGTAGAAACCAATCCGCTTCCAGATTTTACTGTTAAAGCTTAATTAAACAAGCTGACATTAGAAGCTGATTGGCTAGCATGCACAGCTGCACCAGACTCTGAGTGCACTAGTTTAATAAATCTCCCCCAATATGTACAGTATAGGAGTGCAGAGGGTATGATAGTGGACAGTATGTGCATGAGAAAAGAGTAGCGGGCATGCACCCAATGTTTATGAGATATAGCTCATTTATCATTATTGACAGGACTAAGTAGCCAATTTAAATTAGACTTTCTAATATTAAATGATGAAGCTTACGGAGTTTAATTGATCACAGCATCCATAATCTTAGGTCTCTATTTGCATGTGATCCATCATGTTCAGTAATACCGAGTTACAGTCCACCACCATCAGTCACATCCTCTTTCCATAATGTAAAGATACTTGAATGTAGGATGTTGTCAGGTTCAAAAAACCTAATTAGGAAATGAGGGGCCATGAAATTTATTAGATATGGTCTCAGAAACTGCCCAGTTTTTCTCCTTCAACACTGTTCCAAGCAAACCTAATTATAAAAGTGTAATCCTATTTGTACAGTTTTCAGTGGCTGTCTGCTGTCAGAAGCACTGCAAACTGCTAGAGCAACATTGCCATGTTACTGTAGAAGTGACCTACATCTAGAGAAGTCCCACACTGCCAGAGCAATTCCATGCCATCTAAGAAGTGGCCTTGAGGTTTCATCACCTATATAGAAGTGTGCTGAGTGAACTTGTTGCCATTTAATCTTCCCTGTTTGTACTAGGGTTGCCACCTCATCCTTTTAAACCCGAACACAGGTTCTATGGCTGATTATGGTGGTAATTAAACTCACTCAGTACCTTATCTGCATTAAATTAGCCTCAGAACCTGTTGCTAATTTAATGCAGATAAGGTACAGAGTGAGTTTAATTACCACCATAATCAGCCATAGAACCTGTGTAATTAATATGTGAAGGGTTTAAGGGATAAGGTGGCAACCCTAGTTTGTAGAGAGGCAGTTGCAGCAAGCAATTGCTTGAAAAATAGGAAAAATAGGTAGATCTTTTATAGATTTAAACAGGTCCTGTGGGTGGATATAGGGGCAGAGCTATATCACATGTATTCTGCCATGCTGGCATCAAAAAAAGATGATATAAGCATGTATTTCTAATGTGTTACATAGCTATATCTGCAAGGGGGGGGGATAGTTTGTAGAGAGGCAGTTGCAGCAAGCAATTGCTTGAAAAATAGGTAGATCTTGCTCTTGCTAGATCACTTCCCCCCAGGGGGGCTCTGCCCCTATATCCACTGTGGCAGTGCGGTGTCCTGCCACGGTCAAACTCAAGTTGAAAACCCTGGATTCTCAACCAGGCAGGTTGAGGGGCTCCAGAGAGTTAATGTATTGCAGAGGAAACTGACTTTTTGGTTTCCTCATTTATTCATCAAGTTTGTTTTGGGATCTGGAGCCTGGAGATTTCAAAGAGATCTGGGAGGGATGAAATCTCCAATCCGGGGTCCATGTTTTGAGAACCCCCAGCACACTGATTGCACAGGTGTGTGCAGGCCTTTTTATAGAGGCCTAACCATAGTTCTGGGCTCCAACCCGGCAAACGGAGTAAGGAGGGCTCCACCCCGGCAGATAGGAGTCAGGAGGGCTCCACCCCGGCAGACGGAGTCAGGAGGGCTCCACCCCGGCAGACAGGAGGTCTCTGCCTTGGAGTCAGGTGAAAGCCAGACTAGCTGTGTGCTAGTGGCCATAATTTGGGAAGAGTCTGCAGGAGACAGACAGTGAACTGTGTACAAGCCAGGAGGCTGAATCTTTGTTGGTATTTCTTGATGGTGGATACCCCTGCGTGGGAAGCATTTGTGTTATTTGAACTTTCTTTAAATAAAAGTGGGCAAAAAAGCCCTTAAAGAAGCGAGTTGCTGTGTGCTTAAACAAGAAAAGCTCTACCGGTTGAAGCGAGTTCCCACACCACCCACAGGACCTGTTTGAATCTGTAAAAGGAAAGCAAGAGCAACCTCTCCCATTCTTAATATGTAAACCAAAAGGTGAGCTGCTATGTGAACATTAAAGAGTGATGCAAAATATAAATTGCCCACACTAATCACACTCTCGTATCCAGTGTGTTACATTTAGAAAGCCATTACACACAGTGTCACGCTTCACTTCTCCTACAGCATCCAAAATATACACTGTATACAATCATGTCAAAAAACAATTCTATTCAAAACACACAAAAAATAACTGTTTTCAAACATAAAGAATAATAAAACGTAAAATAATAAGTAATAATATCCTCTTCTAATCTACCTGCAATAAAACCAGTTTTCACTTCAGATATCACTTCTGGGTGCTTCCACCTATAGCACTTCCTATGTTTACATTTTTGTGTGTGCCTTCCACCAGATCTGCTCTCATCTGGAGTATATGACCAAACCATTAGTGAGGTCATATAATGCTTGTGTGTCTCTGGGGCTCATATAGGTACTCCCATATAGATGGATATAGTTCTTCTATTTACACTGTATATATCTCCTCCTCCTCCACTCAACGATTCTCCTGAGGCATGAAAAGAGAAACCACCAAACTTTATCCTTAAAATGACTTGTTTATTAGTTTACAATTAGCTTTCAGTAATGCACTCACATTTTATAGTTGTCTCAGTGCATGTATATTAAAAAGAGGAATAACAGGCGGTTTCTATCCCTTTCATTAAATGACCTAAAAAAGAATATATAAAATAAAATGCTGGTGTCGGCTTGGACACCTTTTTTGTGAGTTTTTATTTGACAATTAATAAAGCTTATGTTTTAAAGAACGTACTGCACTATTATATTTCTTTTCAAATTCCCCGAGCATTGCCGTATTCATGGAGAGAGAGAGATAGGAGGTTCGTTTGATATTAAAGTTCCTTCATTCATGCTGGCTGATTGCAGAGTATTGCTCCCATACTTTTGGATACGTCAAACAGATCATCACTCCCAGAGCAATAGCGATTATGCTGATTTATAATTTGATCAGCATATAGCTCTGGTGAGTTTATTTAATTCATTCGGTGGTGGATTTTCTTCACGGTGTCAATTATTTATACAAGATTGCTACATTGTTTATCACTTTATGGTGGTTGGACTTTGAATTGTGGATATTTATTCTTATATATTTAGTTTAGTTTATATTTTTATTTTTTGTTTGGAATTATTTTTGACACTTTATTATTTATTAGCGCATCCCTTCTATTATTGAATACTTATAACTATTAGGCTAAGGTTTGCAGGTGAATTGGAGATACAGTTGTTTGGCGCTTTTTCTTAGTTATTATTACATAAAATAAAAGAATAATATATATCACCACATACTACCATATACTTCTATGCTAACCTATATGTATCCATGAGTCCAAATAATGATTAGGTATCCATGCAAGGAAACCCTATGTAAATCCCAACGGATTCCCACAGGTGCATAACCACCATTACCCTAATTTACAGCCGTCACTGCGTGCAAATATACCAAACTATAAACTATGCACCAATAAAATGAGATTAAAACCCATAGCTAAATATTATTCAATATATCTATGTAAAAGCAGGAGTTGCAATGGGCACAAAGTTTGCGCCCAATATTGCCAATTTATACATGGCTAAATGGGAGGAAGAATTTGTTCTCAATAGGGAAAACATGGAATTAACCCTATATAGGAGATTTATAGATTTATAGATTATACAATTATATTGTGGGAAGGCAAACAGAGTAAACTGAGTGAGTTTTTTGCAACATCTTAATGATAACAATAGAAATTTTAAACATAACTGGGAGATTAGTAATCAATGTATACATTTACTGGATCTAGAAATCATAAAAGAAGGGAATGTGATCTACACTAAAACTTACTTCAAAAGTACAGATAGGAATTCATATATACCTGTCAACAGTTGTCATTTTAAACCATGGCTGGGTAATGTCCCCAGGGGTCAATTTATACGCATTAAGCGCAATTGCACTAAGCAGGAGGACTTCAAATTACAAAGTCAAAAAATAGCCAGCATGTTTGTTGATAAAGGGTATGAACCAGAATTTATAGAAGGGGAAAGAATTAGGAGCAGGAATATCAATAGAAACGATCTTATTAAAGATAAGAAAGTTCAAAATAAAGAAGAGGACAGGGGAATATCTGTGGTGCTAGGCTACAATGCACAACATAAGACAGTAGAGCGTATTGTGCGTAAACACTGGCAGATATTAAAACAAGATAAACATTTAAAAACTATCATACCAGCTCAACCAAAATTTATATATAAGAAAGCCCCCACATTAAGAGATTTATTGGTACGAAATGTTATAGATCCTCCCAGTAGTAAAAATTATACTTTTTTCGAAGGAAAAAGTTTTTATGCTTGTGGCAGATGTTATAATTGTAGCAGAGTGACTCAAAATTGAAGAAGAAGAAATAAGTTCACTAACCCAGGAACAGAGAGTACAGTATTAGGGATTTTATATCCTGTGACACTAAAAGAATAGTAAATGCTCTTAAATGCCCATGCAACTATACGTAGGGAGAACTAAAAGAGCCCTGAAAGGCAAAATTAAAGAACATGTGTACAACATTAACAGTGGATATAAAAACCACCACCTGTCGCACCATTTCAGGGTTGTGCATAATAGAGATAGCAGCAGATTACAATTTTGGGGTATTGAAAAGCATAAAAGCCAAAGGGGTGATAATTTAGTGAGAGAGCTTAGTAAGAAGAAATCATGGTAGATTCATGAACTGAATTCTTTAGCGCCTAGAGGCTTGAACAAAGAATTTGATCTGAGGTGCTTTCTTAGTGATTATTAAAAAAGAGGGTACCTCTATGACGGATGATAGAGTTTTTAGTACATTGATATGTTGAATTATATTTAGCTATGGGTTTTAATCTCATTTTATTGGTGCATATTTTATTGTTTAGTATATTTGCACAGAGTGACGTCTATACATTAGGGTAATGGTGGGTATACACCTTTGGGATCCCTTGGGACTTACATAGGGTTTCATTGCATGGATACCTAACCAATATTTGGACTCATGGATACATATAGGTTAGCACAGAAGTGTATGGTAGTATAAGGCGATATATTTTATATATTCAGGTTATTTAGAGAGGGATAGAAACCTCCATATTTGGATGCATAGAGTATAGTGAAGGTAATATATAGGATTAAGGAATTATTCCTGTATTTAATATACATCTCTGATTTTACTGTATTTATATTGTATATTATATGAATCACTTTGTGGTAGTATAGCACATATACAGGTATGTCATTGCATGTTTAATGCAGCAGTCAGAGAGAAACAGTGTCCATAAAAAAGCAATACGGAACAATAGTGGGGAAAATGCATACTGCAGACAATGCATCTATGCTTGCTATTTAAGATGAGGGTCGTATATGGGAACTATAAAGTTTGCACATTAAAAGTAGTTGTTTTGCCTCCATTTACATGGCGCTTAACTAATGCAGGCTATAAGAATATGGCATCAGACAATTCCAATATGTATATATAATCCCCCTGATGAAGCCACACGACCCTGTGGCGTAACACATAGGGGAGGGGCTTGCTGACACCACGACGCTCAACACAAGAGACTGTATTGTAACAAAACATCTCTGTCAACTCTGATACTGTTGTTTTTCATTGGATTTCTTTTTATATGAGAGAGTGGTGCGCTGAGGCACCTATAAAATGTGAGTGCGTTACTGGAAACGAAATTTAAACTAATAAACAAGTCCTTTTAAGGATAAAGCACTATGGTGGTTTCTCTTTTCATGCCTGATGAGTATCGCTGAGTGGAGGAGTGAAGGAAGACATACTGTATATACAGTTGCAAGAAAAAGTATGTGAACCCCTTGGGATTATGTGGAGTTTTGCATGAATTGGGCATAAAATGTGCTCTGAACGTCATTTAAGTCACAACAATAGAAGAACACAGTCTGCTGAACATAATACTACACAAACATTAGATGTTGCCATGGTTTAATTGCACATAACATGTAAACATTCACAGTGCAGGGAGGAAAAAGTATGTGAACCTTTGGACTTAATAACTGGTTGACCCTCCTTTGGCAGCAATAACCTCAACCAAACGTTTCCTGTAGTTGCAGATCAGACCTGCACAACATGTGAATCGCTCTCTTAAGGTCATGCCACAGCATTTCAATCGGGTTGAGGTCAGGACTCTGACTGGGCCACTCCAGAAGGCGTATTCTGTGCTGTTGCAGCCATTGTTTTGTTGAATTACTTGTATGCTTTGGGTCATTGTCCTGTTGCATCACCCATCCTCTGCGGAGCTTCATTTGGCGGACAGATGGTCGAACGTTTTCCTGCAAAATGTCTTGATAAACTCTGAAATTCATTTTCCCATCAATGACAACAATCCATCCAGGCCCTGAGGCAGCAAAGCAGCCCCAAACCATGATGCTCCCTCCGCCATGTTTTACAGTGGGGATGAGGTTTTGATGTTGGTGTGCTGTGCCTTTTTTTCTCCACACATAGTGTTGTGTGTTCTTCCCAAACAACTCAATCTTGGTTTCATCTGTCCACAGTATATTTTGCCAATAGTGCTGTGGAACATCCAGGTGCTCTTTTGCAAACTTCAAACGTGCTGCAATATTCTTTTTGGACAGCAATGGCTTCCTCCGTGGTGTCCTGCCATGTACTCCATTCTTGTTTAATGTTTTCCTTATTGTAGATGTGTCAACAAAAATGTTAGCATGTGCCAGAGATTTCTGTAGGTCTGTAGCTGACACTCTTGGATTCTTCTTTACCTAATGCAGCATTCTGCGCTGTGCTCTTGCAGTCATTTTTACAGGACGACCATGCCTAGGGAGAGTAGCAACAGTTCTAAACTTTCTCCATTTGTAGACAGTCTGTCTTACCGTGGACACATGAACATCAAGGCTTTTAGAGATACTTTTGTAACCCTTTCCAGCTTCATGCAAGTCAACAATTCTTGATCGTAGGTCTTCTGAGAGCTCTTTTCTGTGAGGCATGGTTCACATCATACAGTGCTTCTTGAAACCAGTAAACCCAAAACAGGCGTGTGTTTTTTAAGGGCAGGACAGCTGTCAGCAACACATCCAATATCATCACACTGATTGGAGTCAAGGTTGGCTCACTCCTGGCTCCAATTAGCTCTGGGAGAAGTCATTAAGCTAGGGCCTCACATACTTTTTCCTCCCTGCACTGTGAATGTTTACATGTTATGTGCAATTAAACCGTGGCAACATCTAATGTTTGTGTAGTATTATGTTCAGCAGACTGTGTTCTTCTATTGTTGTGACTTAGATGACGTTCAAAGCACATTTTATGCCCAATTCATGCAAAACTCCACGTAATCCCAAGGGGTTCACATACTTTTTCTTGCAACTGTAGAGTCTATATAGGAGAACTATATTCATCTATATGAGCCACAGAGGCACATAAGCATTGACCTCACTTAATGATTTGGTCAAATACTACAGGAGAGAGCACATCCGGTGGAAGGCACACACAAAAACATGAACATAAGAAGCACTATAGGTGGAAGCACCCAGAAGTGACATTTGAAGTGAAAATTGGTTTTACACAAGGAAGATTAGAAGTGGACATTATTACTTGTTATTTTACTCTTTATTATTCTTTATGTTCGAATACAGTTATTTCTTATGTTTTTTGGATATAATTGTTTTTTGGCATGATTGTATATATATTTTGGATGCTGTAGGAGAAGTAAAGCGTGGCACTCTGTGTAGTAGTAACCTCCCCCATTCTCCTTTTTTTTCCCTTAAGATCTACACCCACAAGACTGTGATATTGCAATAAGTCCCTACCTGCCGAATGAGTTGGTGTCCATATAGGTTCAGGCTCTCCCAGGTGCAGCCCGGCATCTTAGGTATCTAAGATAGCTAAATCCACCAACAGGGTGGGGAGCCCCTTTTGTTGGTCTTTTGGGGCTGAGGAGTTACATAGTTAAAATCCTACATCCTAGTTGATCCAGAGGAAGGCAAATAACCCAGCAAAGCATGATTCAATTTGCTCCTGCAGGGGAAAAAATTCCTTCCTGATCCCCCGAGAGTCAATCGGATATTCCCTGGATCAACTTTACCTATATAGTAATCAGTTATATTCTGTGTATCCAAAAAAGAATCCAGGCCTTTTTTAAAGCAATCCACTGAGCTGGCCAGAACCAACTCTTGGGGGAGTCTATTCCACATTTTCACAGCTCTGACTGTAAAGAAACCTTTCCATCTTTGGCGATAAATTTCTTTTCCTCCAGATGTAAAGAGTGCCCCCTTGTCCTCTGTGATAACCTCAGGGTGAATAACTCTACACTGAGTTCACTATATGAACCACTGATGTATTTATACATGTTGATCATATCCCCCCTTAATCTCCTCTTCTCAAGAGAGAACAAATTCAGTTCCTCTAATCTTTCCTCATAGCTGAGCTCCTCCATGCCTCTTATCAGTTTTTCCACTGTCAAGTTGGATGTGACTATTCGAAGAGACTCACTGCTGCTCAACCCTAGATGTCCTCAGTTTGCTGTGCAGATGGGTGGTACTCGCAGTGGGCTCCTGATTGTCATATAGCAGTGTTTCATAGAGTGGCACACATCCTTGGAATCAGTCCCAGGACAGGTTCGTCCAGCGCCCAAGGCAAGGATGTGGAATTGCATCCACTTCCCCACTGTTAATGCATGTTGTAGAATGGGTGTACAGCCCTGCATTCATTCTTTGCCCCCTTGCTCTGCTGCACCAAGTGCAGCTTTCCCTCCTGCCCACCCCTTGTCCCAGCCCTGCTTTTAATGTTGAACACTCTTTATTGTTCACAGTTTAAAATTACATGTGCATCCCAATGCTAAGCACCATTTTAAGAGCAATCCATGGTTAGTTTGGCCTTCCTCTTCATAAGAGGTCAAAGTTCTGGTGAGTTCTCTCTTCTAGTTTGGCCCACTCTACATTCCAGGACTTAAAAATTATTTTGCCAGAATTGAAAGGCCTCTCTTGCACCTCCTACTAAACATTCCTGAAGGTGGAGACAGAGAGTGTGAGGGTAAAGAGTGGAATGAGTGTCAAAGTAGCTGGCTGGTGGTGTCCACTCTGTAGGTGGGTAGAGCTGGTAGTCGCAGTTCTCGGAATGGGACACAGGAGCAGCTTAGCACCAGAGCAGAAGATGAAGTAGGACCAGGAGACAGGCAGTCAGCAGTGACCAGGCAACAAGGAACTGAATTGGCAGGCAGAGAAAGTCCAGGAGGCAGGCCAAGGTCAGTAACAGCCAGGCAAAGAGGTACAGAATCAGCACGCAAAAGCAAGTCCAGTAACAGGCTGAAGTCAGAGTAATCATGTGAACAAAGTTTAAGCAGGAGCAGAAGCAAATCCAATGGAAAGCCAGGTCATACACAGGTAAGCAGGTACAGCGGGTCAGGTCACAGGAACAAGCTGAAAACCATTCAGCAACTGCTCATAATGACAGACCAGTTTAAATAGGCCATTGGGTGCCAAGTGTGCATGCTAATTGGAATGTGCGTGAGCCCGTTTGTATGTGCGCACGCGCGCACAAACGCGTGTGCAATGAACTGGAACAGCACATCTTTTGCTTCTTCGCTTATAAGTATGAGCAATGCATACGAATATGAGCATAAGTCTGTACTGGTTTTCTGGTGCTAGGAATTCGGTTTCTCTTACAAGGACATTTCCACCTCACTAATGACCTTTATGGAGGTCCTAATCTTTGTGTAACCCCTCTGAGGAAATGGGGGTGCTTCAAATCCATTATTACTTGGATGGTATTCTACTGTTGGCTCAGAGTCCAGATAACCTACTAGTTCAAAAGGGGATTATTTTGGTCAGCCTGAGAAGTTTTGGTTGGATAGGAGGCATCAAGACAGTTGGAGCAGACCTAACTAGTCATCGATATGGAGGCTCAGTTCAGTGCTCGAGTGATTACTTTTTTCCTCTTAGAATGGGCCAAGCAGTTGTCAGCTTTCCAAAGCAGGAGTCTCCTGGAAACAGTGGTGTCCTGGATCCCTATGCTATCCTGTGCACACTGGATTCTCTGGACATTCTAAAGAATTTCATTTTTGCAATGCAGAAGGCAGCACATGAGCCGATTCAAAGTGCTTCTCTTCAGATGCGCAAGAACCTCAGGTGATGTCAGAGGACCCTCAATCCCGTCCAGTAGGTTAATCATCCTTGACCATTGTCACCGCTGATGCCAGTGCTACAGGGTGGATAACCACCTGCAGTCATCTCAGAAAGCAAGACAGGTGGTTTCCCATCAGACATGGTACAGAAGATTCAAGCAGTTGGAATAACACTATGTGCGCTGTCCCCTCATATTCAGGCTCGACTAGTTATTCTTCATCGGGTCAACACAGCAGCTGTCAGGGATGCGGGTGTGACCAGAGATGTGTGTACTGACATAGGGAAACACAGGTTCCAGATATGGTATAAACAAGACAATTTATTAAGACTAACAATACAAACATAAACGCAGTGCACCAAACCCCAAGCTAACACAAATACATACAACAAGGTGAAACAAACCCAAACCTAAACTGGTATAGATACACAGGTACATACACATATAGAGTACAACGTAGTCAGGCAGGCCGGGTCGATAACTATCGGGCAGGTAGGTACAGGAGGAGCAGGCGGAGAGAATGGTCAGGGTCACAAGCCAGGGATAAAACAGGAGAAGTCAGCAGAGGTCGGGATCAGGCAGGGTCGGCAACAAGTCAGGCAGAATCAGGAACAGGAATGCAGGTTACAAGGTACAGGGGCCCATGGAAAAACACACACCAAGCCACAGACTGCAGGTCTGGCCATCCCTTAAATACACCTGCAATCAGCCCCAGGTGATGGCTAATTGCCGAAGTGAACCTCTGGTTGTTGAGAGCACCCGCTGGCCAGCCCTGGTACTGCAGCTCACAAGGCAGGTGAGTCCCACCACTATTGGCAAGTCCATTCCTGACAGTACCCCCCCCTCAAGGAGCGGCCTCAGGACGCTCCAAACAGTCCCAGCTGGGCAAAATGTTCCACCGCCCGGGTCCGGTGACTGGTGGGATATCAAAGACTGGCACATCGGGCTGGGCACCGGACGGAGGCACTTCGAGCTGGGCACGGACGGAGGCACTTCGAGCTGGGCACCGGACGGAGGCACTTCGAGCTGGGCACCGGACGGAGGCACTTCGAGCTGGACACTGGACGGAGGCACTTCGAGCTGGACACCGGACGGAGGCACTTCGAGCTGGACACCGGACGGAGGCACTTCGAGCTGGACACCGGACGGAGGCACTTCGAGCTGGACACCGGACGGAGGCACTTCGAGCTGGACACCGGACGGAGGCACTTCGAGCTGGGCACCGGATCACCAGGCGGAGCAGCGGGCACCGGGCCACCAGACGGAGCAGCGAGCACCGGGCCCCCAGGCGGAGCAGCAGGCACCGGGCCACCAGGCGGAGCAGCGGGCACCGGGCCCCCAGGCAGGGCGGCGAGCACCGGGCCCCCAGGCAGGTCGGCGGGCACCGGGCCACCAGGCGGAGCAGCAGGCACCGGGCCCCCAGGCGGAGCGGCGGGCACCGGGCAACCAGGCAGGGCGGCAGGCACCGGGCCATCTGGCTCGACAGCGGGCATCGGGTCACCAGGTACAACAGCGGGCACCGGGTCATCAGACATTGGATCGTCTTGCTCGACCGCGGGCACCAGGTCATCTGGCTCAACAGCGGGCATCGGCTCACCAGGCACGACAGCGGGTCACCAGGCATCAGGTCATCTGGCTCGACAGCGGGCACCGAGTCATCTGGCAAGGCAGGGGGCACCGAGTCACCAGGCATGACAGCTGGCTCTGAGTCAACTGGCACGACAGTGGGCATCGGGTCACCAGGTATGACAGCGGGCACTGGGTCATCAGGCATTGGATCATCATCAGGCACGACAGCGGGCATCGGGTCACCAGGCATGACAGTGGGCACTGGGTCATCAGGCATTGGATCGTCTGGCAAGACTGCGGGCACCGAGTCATCTGGCAAGACCGCGGGAACCAAGTCATCTGGCAAGACTGCGGGCTCCGAGTCATCTGGCAAGACAGCGGGCCCCTGAGTCACCAGGCACAACAGCGGGCTCTTAGTCAACCGGCCCGACAGCGGGCTCTGAGTCAACTGGCGGAACAGCGGGCACCGAGTCGTCTGGCAAGACTGCGGGCACCGAGTCGTCTGGCAAGACTGTGGGCACCGAGTCATCTGGCAAGGCTGTGGGCACCGAGTCAACTGGCGGAACAGCGGGCACCGAGTCATCTGGCAAGACTGCGGGCACCGAGTCGTCTGGCAAGACTGCGGGCACCGAGTCGTCTGGCAAGACTGCGGGCACCGAGTCAACTGGCGGAACAGCGGGCATCAAGTCGTCTGGCAAGACTGCGGGCACCGAGTCGTATGGCAAGACGGCGGGCACCGAGTCAACTGGCGGAACAGCGGGCATCGAGTCGTCTGGCAAGACTGCGGGCACCGAGTCGTCTGGCAAGACTGCGGGCACCGAGTCAACTGGCGGAACAGTGGGCACCGAGTCCTCTGGCAAGACTGCGGGCACCGAGTCCTCTGGCAAGACTGCGGGCACCGAGTCGTCTGGCAAGACTGCGGGCACCGAGTCGTCTGGCAAGACTGCGGGCTCCAAGTCAACTGGTGGAACAGCGGGCATCGAGTCGTCTGGCAAGACTGCAGGCACCAAGTCATCTGGCAAGACTGCGGGCACCGAGTCGTCTGGCAAGACTGCGGGCACCGAGTCAACTGGCGGAACAGCGGGCACCGAGTCATCTGGCAAGACTGCGGGCACCGAGTCAACTGGCGGAACAGCGGGCACCGAGTCGTCTGGCAAGACTGCGGACACCGAATCGTCTGGCAAGACTGCGGGCACCGAATCGTCTGGCATAATAGGATCATCAGGCTGGATCAGTTCATCAGGCTGGGTAGAGACATCATGCTGGGTAAGGACATCAGGCTGGGTAGAGACATCAGGCTGGGTAGAGACATCAGGCTGAATTGTGGGCGCCGAGGCACCAGGCTGCACCACGGAAGATGGGTTCTCAGATGGCAGGCTGACCGGTTTGGATACTGGCAGGATGGTATTGGTTGGAAAGAATTTTCGCCTTTTCCTGGTTTTAGTTACCAGAGCACTGTAAGTAAGCGCAGGTTTGTAAACGGATGGAGCAGCTGAAGACAGAGAAGAGCTGGAGGATGGAACAGAGGAGGGAGCAGTTGCTACAGAGGACTTCTTTACAGGGTTGAAGAAAGGATAGGTGCAGCGAGTGGGAGCAGGGGACTGGTATGTGGTAGTTAGTAGAGTATACTGGGCCATCACTGGGGGTGCTGTCGGGGATGCAGGAAGAGTGCTTTGAGCAGAGGAATGATGTTGCAAGCCGACTGAGGCTGGGTGTAACAAATCTGTCCATGTCTGCAGTACTGGTTTAACAAAACTCAGCTTACACCTAGCCTGTCTGATCAAAGACTGCACTGCGTTTATGCAATCCATAAGCACATGTGATGGACATGCTGCATAGTGCTCATGGAAACAATCTGGATCATCCTCCAACAACCATACCAGTGATTCCACTTCATCCACACTAAATGGGGGAAAAAAGTCATTCCTGCTTTCAGGGGTACAGGACCGAGCCAACTCAGCACAAACCTGGATCAATGGCTGCACCTCTGTGCCCTGATCAACTAGACAATGAGCGATCCTCATACACTCTAGCAGTTGATCTCGGGTATACTCCTTCAGAGTCTGATAAGCATAGTCTTTGTCATCAAACACTAGCAGAGATAAATACACCACCTCATCAAGATCCATCCTTCCCAGCAACAATAAGCCAAGATGGATTCCCTGTGCAGCCACTTCTGGTCAGGATTGGCCTTGGTGTAATGTCAGGGATGCGGGTGTGACCAGAGATGTGTGTACTGACACAGGGAAACACAGGCTCCAGATATGGTATAAACAAGACAATTTATTAAGACTAACAATACAAACATAAACGCAGTGCACCAAACCCCAAGCTAACACAAATACATACAACAAGGTGAAACAAACTCAAACCTAAACTGGTATAGATACACAGGTACATACACATATAGAGCACAACGTAATCAGGCAGGCCGGGTCGATAACTATCGGGCAGGTAGGTACAGGAGGAGCAGGCGGAGAGAATGGTCAGGGTCACAAGCCAGGGATAAAACAGGAGAAGTCAGCAGAGGTCAGGATCAGGCAGGGTCGGCAACAAGGCAGGCAGAAACAGGAACAGGAATGCAGGTTACAAGGTACAGGGGCCCATGGAAAAACACACACCAAGGCACAGACTGCAGATCTGGCCATCCCTTAAATACACCTGCAATCAGCCCCAGGTGATGGCTAATTGCCGAAGTGAACCTCTGGTTGTTGAGAGCACCCGCTGGCCAGCCCTGGTACTGCAGCCCACAAGGCAGGTGAGTCCCACCACTATTGGCAAGTCCATTCCTGACAGCAGCAGTGTCATCCATTCAGAAACAAGAGAGAACCATTGGCAAGTTACAAAAGAAGTGGAACTATCATGTCCCTGATTGAATGTAATCTTCAGGGGCTACGGACAGCATACCTTCTGGGTGCCCAGGATGTCAAAAGAGACTGTTTTTGGTTCCCAATGGATGGGTCTTTAATCGGAAGATCTTGCCCGTACCACTCAAGTATGGTGCTTTCCTCAGCTGAACTTGGTTGCATCACCATCCATTCACAGGGTGCCTCTCTTGCTATCCTCACCAGTTTGTGGAGGAGGGGGATGCTCTCACTCACGCAATGATTAGTGAACTAGCAGATGCCTTTCTTCTACTGCCATTGGTCATGATGTGGCCGGGCAGATTGTTGTCTGAGTGTCTCACTGTGATAGCAAGCATGCCTGATTGGCCAGCAGGCCCTGGGTTTACCCTAGCCATGGAACGTAGTCCAGATCAGGCAATTCAGCTACCAATGTTTCCACAACACCTGTCCCAGGATGGCCTGAAAATTGAGATGGAAGGATTGGAGGACTTGCACCATCCTCTGACAATGGTAAACCCTAGCTAAGTTCCAGGAAAATATGTCAACAAATGCTATTTTCTCCTAAGTCTGGAGCAGGTTCACAGTCATTTGCAGCTGAGCAGAATTTGTATCTTTATAACCCGGAGGATGCCCAGATGCTATCATTTCCTCACACGGATCTGGATTTGGGGCTCAGCCTAGTTCTATGCGGGCTCAAATTTCAGCCATTTCAGCTTTTGCCAGGGAAAATGGGCATGTGAGCTGCCAGGGGAAATCTTCAGGAGGTCAGTCCTGAGACTTTGCCCTGAGGAGGAATAACATTCCCCAGCGGGACTTTATTCTCCTCCTGTATTTTCTTGCCAGGATTCTGTTTGCACCAACAGAAAGCAGTCTTCAGTGGGCTGTCACTGGAGAGGCAGTGTCCCTTGATAACTTTAGGATATTATGTCAGGGGGCAGAGTTTTGGATCTGCAAGCACTTGGGACTACAGAGTCCTAAATCTTATTTCTTCTGGCCTGTGCCCCTCGAGCACTCCAGGTGGCTTCTGTTTTCATCTTACAAAAAAGTGGTGATTCCATCATTTCCTGGAGAGACAGTACCTAACCCACATAAGCTGGGTCTACCAAGTGTTTAAAATGCCTACTTTCAAGCAGCTTTCTCGTTTAAATCTTTTGGGAGGCTGTTCTTATTTTCCGCATACAAATTCGGAGATGGGAGCTACTGCAAAACCCTGTCATCTTGGAGTGTCAAGGTCATCCAGAAAACATACCGTGTGACCAGGCAAGAGCCTCCAGAAGTGGTAGAGGCTCATTCAGCTAGGTCCATTTCTAACTCTTTAAGTTCAGGCCAATGCATGCAAAATGTCTATGGAGACATCTGCAAAGCTGGTTGGCCTCAGGTGCTACAGGGAAAGATCCAGAGGCTTGTATGTCAATCAGGGGCGGACTGACCATTTGGAAACTCGGGCACTGCCCGAGGGCCCGGGGTCAGTAGGGGGCCCCATGAGATGCCCCGGGTACCTTTTTTCATAGGCTTTTGAGTTTGGGCAAGGACACAGGGGCCCCATGATCCCCTATTGCCCGGGGGCCCCATGAGTTGTCAGTCCACCCCTGATGTCAATGAATTTCAATTGAACGATGGTCCAGGCTTCTATGTCGATTGTCATAAAGTTTGATTATACATTTTTAGCATTGTTAAGATTTACTGCTGCTCAGGATTCGGGGCTTCAGCAAAATGGCAGGCTCCAGCAAGAAGAAACAGAAGCAATGCTGCAGGCAATATACAGCACACACTAATTTTGGTAGCTTAATTATTAATGAATATTTCTTGCTAAAGAACATTATTTTTTTATCCAATTGTTATGAGTAAAGTTCCCCTCTAAAGTTGAACACACAAGCACTTAAAAGGATAAGTTCACCTTTTATAACATGTTATATGTCACACCCATATTTAGGGTGTAACATGTTACAATTGTACAGGCCCCTGTACCCCCTCCCCCGATCTCCCATTGTGACAGCTAGCAGGGGATTTTCTCGCTAGCTGTCACAATTTTTTAAAAAACGTGGCTTTGCTAGTCTCAGCCTGCGTGGCCATGTCATTCATTCAGTTCTGTGAATGGTAAACTATAATTCTCAGCAGCCTTTGCGACTGTTGACTTGTAGTTCTTAATGAACCTCTAGAGTGCTGTTGAGATTCATTGATTCTTCCTGTCCTGACAGATCTAACACATATCACATTCCTGTCTGACAAGGCAGGATACCCAATTATTGTCTGCTGCAGTTCAGTAACACTTACAGGTCTCATCCCTACTCCCAACACATGACTGGACAGTGAATGGAGAAGCAGATCACTGTTAAACTCATATCCCTGTCACTCTGCTCCCTCCTTCTATCAGAATGCACCACAGCTTTTGCTTCTACCTCTCCCAGCCTATGCCCTGCTGTAAGGAGAGTAAGTCTAAAGAGGCTGATACCAAGTCATACTCAGGTATTTAAAAACTTTAAAGCTAAATACTAGATATGGCTTTTTTTGCAAAAGTCCACCTCATCCGATCAGAGAATGCTTTGCATTCATTGAGAAAATGTAGTGGGTCCTCTGACTGGTGCCTGTGCTAAGCGCTTCCAGGTCCTGTGTCCACTAATCAGCACAGACCTGGGAGCCAGCTGCAAATCACTGTAGTAGCAGTGTCTAGCTGGACCAATGTAACTATGCAAAAATATCCATATTTGAATTCAGCTATAATGTGATATTAAAGGTAGAATTAAAAAAAGTGTTATACTTACCTGCTCTGTTGAATGGTTTTGCACAGAGCAGCCCTGATCTTCCTCTTTATGGGTCCCCCATTGGCGCTCCTGCTCTTCTCTGAGTGCCCTCCCCCATAGGAAGCTGCATGTTCTGGGGGCACTCGTGCATGCTTGCTCTAGAGCCACGCTCTGAGTGTCCATAAGATACAGAGAATGGGCTTGGCTCCACCCCCGATCCCTCCTCACTGGCTGTGATTGACAGCCATGGCTCCTGCTGCTGTCTCTGAGCCAATGAGGAGGCAGAGACCTGGAACGTTAATGTGATCTGGTAAGTATTAGAGGGGGCTGCAGGGGAATGCATAGACTGCAGTAAGGTAAAAATCCTTCAGCCTTTTTTAGAACCACTTTAAGCATCTATTTATAAATACAGATCTGAATTCTTTTACATTAAACATACTGTACCTAATCATTATTTCTGCATTTCTTAAACATTACTCTGAGCCTAGAGGCTCTGATGAAGAAGGTGCTGCCTTCGAAACGTGTCAGACCACCAAGGTCCCTCTTAACTCTGGAGTGTACTGTGCATCTAGGACTGTAGAGGTACAAATCAGTAGCTCCATGAGCGATTTTTTTTAATAATTGTTGTGGGATAATGCACTAGGCTGGTGCGTCCTCTTTTGTTCCTTTTTTGTAGTAGCTTCAGGACACCCCAATCCTAGAGGACAGCAAAGCCAGAAGCTTTATCCCCACGATACCTATACAGAGCCAACACTCTTATGTGCAGGAGACATCTTTAATGGTTGCTTGTAAACATGTGTTTAGATGTGTTTAGGTGCAATAAGCTCTTGGGTGTTAATTCATTTCATTGGCCAGAATAAATGAAGTAATTCTCAAGCGCTAATTGTGCTTTGTATTAATGCATGTTTAAACGCCTTAACAGGCTAACAAGCAGGGGAGTTTAGAGGCAGAAAAAAAAAACACCAGGTAAGAACAGTGTCAAAAACATCCAGTGTGCATGAGGCCTGAACCTCAGACAACCCATTTCTGATTTTGCAAGCTTCTCATAGGAAATACAGTTGTCACATTACAAAAGATACAAGCAGAATGTATTTCAATTGGTACTCTTTGCAATTCATATGTGTCTTGTAATATCCACTTGAAGGAGTTTTACTGCTACAGTAATCGCGTATATATACGTGATTTAGCACTTTTGCCATAGGGGGTGTACACTGTGCCGGTGGCTCGCTTCTGCTGTGAACACTGACAGCAGAAGCCGATCTGCGATTCCTGGTGAACAGATGTTCGCTGGCATCCGCTGATCATTGGGCAGGAGAAAGAACAGAGCTCTGCCTAAACAAGGTAGAGAATTGAAGGATCGTGTGTCCCTGCAAAGCTGGGAACACGATCCTTCACTTCCTCTAGTACAAGCACAATCTAGTGTACACCAAGCACATAGCTAGGCACACATTTAAACCTTTGATTGCCCTAGATGTTAACCCCTTTCCAACCAATGTCATTAGTACAGTGATCAGTGCATATTTTTAGCACTGATCACTGTATTAGTGTCACTGGTTCCCACAAAGTGTCAGAGTAAAAATGTCCGTCGCAATATCGAAGTCCTATAAGTTGCTGATTGCTGCCATGACTAGTATCAAAGAAAAAAATTTTTAAAAATCCCAGTATATGTCCCATAGTTTGTAGACACTATAAAACTTTTGCACAAACTAATCAATATACACTTGTTGGGATTTTTTTTTTCTTTTAAATATGAGGCAGAATACATTTTGGTCTAAATTTATGAAGAAATGTGGTTTTTAAAAATTCTTTATGTTTTAGTACAAAATAAAAAAAATATTTTTTTTTTCAAAATTGTCGGTCTTTTCCTGTTTATAACGCAAAAAGAAAAAACCGCAGAGGTGATCATATACCATCAAGAAAGGTCTGTTTGTGGGAAAAACGGACATAAATTATTTATTTATAGTATTGCATGACCACGCAATTGTCAATTAAAGTAACGCAGCGCTGTATCGCAAAAAATGGCCTGGTCAAGAAGCGTTAAATCTTCCAGAGGGAAAGTGGATATCTTTGCTATTAATGCAGTTTCGCACTTCATCTTGTGTGAGTGGATTCTCTTTTTCACACAGTGAATGTGGGAGGAGACGATTTTGAAGGTGTTGTAACTACAAGGTATAAGAAACTTCTTTACCCTGCTTAGTAAAGGATCCCCTCTTACACAGTAATGTCATATTGAGGGGTGTCCTTCTTTTGTGTGCGATAACTAGAGCAGACTTGAATATAAATTGTTGTTCTGGCTCTTAGCCCCCTAATAATATAATAATTCTGAGAGAAGAGAAATCAAACTTATTAAACTAAAAGCTTCTCCTGAGGCTCTGCCAGCAGAATCTCTCCCAGAAATTCAATCATCTCCTGAGAAAGACGGGAGCGGGGAGGCGACCTGCTCTGTGAAACATAGATTTTGGAAAAGAGCATCCTATTAACACATTAACCTATTCTGTGATGGCAGGAACTGTATTCTGGTTACATGTATGAAGTGGCTTTAGTGTGCAGTTCACAGGTTATACTCTATCATATGTAAAACCTATGAATTTAATGCATTTACTAGGTAGATTTTGCCATGCGTCAACCATTTCTACTTATTTTGTGGAGTGTGTATTAGTTTTAAAGAAGACACATTGATGCAGCCCTGAATGTACCAAATAGTACTGAACATATTTCAGCATTCAGGACTGCATTCATTTGTATACACGAAGCATTCCCCATTGAAGCTAAGAGGACAATAGTTAAATACAATTCTTGGATGCAGCGCAACAAAAAACAGCAGCTGTACCGAAGTGCTTAGTGGGTATGTACAATTAATGGGACATCTTCTTTGGTTTTTGCTGATTTTCTGTCTGGCACACACCTACATATCTGGATCAGCTAAAATTAATGGTGCACCATACAGTTTTGGGCCTCTAGCCACCTTTCCTATTATCATGCGCTGCTGAAGGTATGTGGTTAATAGGCATTTCTCTTTGCTTTGTAGAAACATCTTTTAAGGAAAATAAATTGAAAAATATGTGGAATTTAATTTTATAAAGGCCACTGCAGGCTCTACATCTCTTAAAACTTGATTCTTAATTAATTAATAGTCAATCTCCCTTTATTAAGTATTTTCATGAACAAATACCTCTGGACTTCAATGGGATTGGATCCAATATGCTCAGTGTGGTCACCCACAAATATTTGATGGCTTGTACCAATTATTTACATTGTAGTTCTTGGTGACTTCTGGTATGCTCTCTATGCTATCTTCCAATTACTCCTTTCCTCAGTGCTTGCCTCATCCCATAGTATTACCCAACCTTTTATCTATATTAAAGTATTGCGATCAGTCACTAATTACTTTCTGTACATCAGTGACAGTATACTGACTCTTGTGTTATCATTCAGTGCCCTCATCCGCATTTTCATTTATCACAGCTACAGACAGTGCATTTGCAAGCTGTCAGCAAAATGGGTAATATTTTAAGCCTTCTGAAAGGGAAGCTAAATTAAACTACAGGTTTGTCCCAGATTTTAGCAGCTTTCATCAAACAAATGGCTTTGCATTCTAAATGGGGAAGGAACAACTAGCTTTTCTCCTTTGTACCATTATAACAGCGCTTCCATTGCCTTCACGTCCTTCACCACTTACAAAAGCCAAAGCACCAATAGAAATAGCTGTTAACTCTCTGTTAAGGTTAGCAGATTTTCAATATGAAATCCAGGAACACCCTACTGACCATGTCCACTTTTATCTACTTGCTCACATCCCAAAATTCATGCCCCCATTTTTTGATGCACCTTCAAACAATTGGTCAAGGACTTTTGAAACTAAAGGTAGACATTCATGGTACAAAAAATAGACACATTTCAGATAAAAGGCACTAAGATATATATGCACAGTTAAGAAGGATGCGTTTAAGGCATCAAGAAGAAAAATGCAGCATGCATAGTGCACCACCTATTGTACAACTGAAGGTCTGGCCAATAAAGTGGGCGTTGCTTCACATTGTATGGCTTTTTGTGTGGGAGTAAAATAAGCCCCAGCATTGGTGTTATTGCAGTAATAATAACCACTAGAATGGGTGACAGCTACACAGACAGTCTGCAGGACTGTGGCATTACACCCATGATATGCTGATTGTGGGTGCAATGCTTTGCAGGCTCCAACAAAAAAAAAATGCATATTTTTTTACCTGCAAAAACATTTAAATGTATTATTTTTTGTTAGGGTGAACTTATTCTTTAAATTGGTCCTGTTCACTGTAAGCAATGTAGTTTTCCTCTAGATGGTGGCGGTCACAAATGCGCATGTGTGATGACATGATTATGCATGGTGACGTGATCGCACAGGATACGTGGCATCCATCTTGGAATCGATATTATAAATAGAAGACAAACAAACAAAGTCGCCATTTTCTTTTCTTGCCATGTGAGTTTAGCCCAACACTTTTTTCACATTAATTTTCATTTGTTTGTTCCTTTATTTAATTTTGACATGCACCCCTGATAAAGCTCTTTATTATGAGTAAAACATGTTGGGTCTTCTTTTAGGGAGCACTTTTTAAATTAATTTTAGGGGCACAAATGGTCTATTGGGGAGGTAGGCTGGGGAGTCCTTTTTGAAATTTTCCATTTTTGGTGGTTTCTTTAAGTACCAGGGGCGGACTGACCATTTGGAAACTCGGGCACTGCCTGAGGGCCCGGGATCAGTAGAGGGCCCCATGAGATGCCCCTGGTACCTTTTTCATAGGCTTTTTTGAGTTTGGGAAAGGACACAGGGGCCCCCATGATCCCCTATTGCCCGATGGCCCCATGAGTTGTCGGTCCGCCCCTGTTCAGTACCATTCAATGAGACCTGGTGGAGGGTTTGAAGGGAAATCTATATGCTCTGTGGCCACTGTGGTCAACCCCTTGAGATATTGCCATCAGGGATAATATTTGTTTTGATGTGGAGGGCTTCAGTTTTATTGCAATTGTAATGCTCAGGAAGTGTTTTTTTTTTGTTAAGCCCCCCACTCCCCCTCCTTCCCCCAGAATATTGAGGCATAATACTTCTCCATTTAATGTCTTAATAGATCTCCTTTCTGCAGCAGAATTCAATATTTAACTGCAGGTGGAAACTGTCATTATCTGTATGGTTTTATTTAAATTCTTATACCACCATAATATATATATCTTCTTTGTTGTTGGTGTCATTTTCAGCCCTTCCCTATAAGTAAAAGCACACACACAGAGGGAGGTCGTTTGCACATGAAGGAGTGAGGAAGAAGAGAGCCAAGGCTCATCTCAGACTGCTGCTTTTTCAGCCTGCACTGGGGGTTACTGAGGCTAGATCAGCTCACCCTGTTATGCCAGAGGGAATTCTCCCAGCCTAGAGGGACCGCTAATTCCCACCAGGGTTTGCTTGATTCCTTCTTTACTGAGAGCAGTAGGGCATGTGGTAAGGCTTCCAAGATGGTGCAGAAGCGGGACATAGCAGCTGCGGCCCAGCCTTTACAACAGTCTGCAGCCTCTCCAGTTCCCCTGCCTCCCCCCCGCTCCACAGATCTCTGATATATCAGATATTACTGGGGATAGAGACCTTAAACAGCACATTTGGTCTTTCCCCACTAAGGAGGACTTGGAACCCTTTGCCTGCAGAGTGGAAAAGGCTATCAAACAAGACATAGAGCAACTTACACTAGACAGCTTGGAATCAGGCTTGAATCTCTTGAGCAAACATTTCCCTGCTACCTCATTGCTTAAGGAGAAATGCACAGCACAGGATCAGAGGATTGAGGCCCTTCTTTGTCAACTGGATGACTATGAAAATCACAGCCGGTGGTCCAATATCCACATAAGAGGGTTAACTGAAGCGGCAGCTTGTTCCAATGCTCTAGGGGATCTTCTAGGACATTGTGGGTATCTCCTCTCTGGATCCCATTGAAATTGACTTGACCTATCAGGCACTTTGCCCTTACCTTACATAGGACGAATATAGCCTCAGGGACATTATCTGTAAATTACACATGTACACCTTTAAAGAACGCATCTTACAATTACCCTTATTTTGACTTTGGGGCTTGTCTTTCTACCTGGACCTGTCAAGACTCACCCCTATGCAATGCAGGGCAGTCTGCCCTTTCTTGGAGGCCATACGATCAGCGGGCATAACGTACAGGTGGGGATTCCCCTTTAGTCCTCAGGTTGAAAAAGAGTTAATCGTCTTGCGCGCCAAGGATGGGTTCCCTCAGTTTCTGTCTCAACTGGGGCTTGAAACTGTGGACTTCCCAGATTGGCGTCATACAATGGATATACCTGTGCCTGTGGCCCCTCAACTGTGGCTCCCTGCATGTTCCAAGGGATGCTCTCGAACACATAAACAACCGTCATCTGGCACCCCTCCCCAGTTATTTTCCACAGAAGACTGAGGGGCTGCTTATCCCACTTTGTCCCAGCTGGTAATTTGTATACCTTCTGCCTCTGCTTCTTTGTCCTTTGGACTGTGGAGGCCTGAGCATTGTCCCTTTTGATTATAACCAGATGTTCCATTTTGACCCCATACATCCACATCTTTCCTCTGAGTATATTCATTATTGTTTTTTTGTGACTGTTATTGTTTAGAGTGTTTAGAATGTTGGTGTGGGGTTTTGGTCCTAGCATCCCAGCCTTACCTTTACAGCTTTTATATCTAGGCAGGGCTGAAGCTCTGTTGCATCCTATTTGTCTGACTATGTTCCCCATATAGGTCTACCCTAATTTGGTGATTACCCAACCTGGGGCACCAAGCTTTGCCCAGGTTGCCCCACCCTATTGGAAGTGACACCTGGGTCACGCCTGCAGTTAGTTGATGGGTTGCAGTTTGCCAATTTTGCTTACTATGACTCTGTTTCTACATGCGTGTGTCTTATGTGCGTTACACATATTGTTTTTGTGAATGTCAGGACTGAACTCCTCTTTACACCATGCACCATCTGGGCAACTTTGCTTGGTCGCCTGGTCAACTACATCCTTGCTCATCATAGCTATAGTTAAGGTAGTGTCATATAATGTTAGTGGTCTCTGTTCCCCTAACAAACATAACAGATTATGGTTGGAGATAAAGCGGCTGGGGCACAGGTGCTGTTTCTGCAGGAAAGGCACTTCACGCATTCTTCTGTTCCTACTCCCTACTCACCTTTTTTCTCATTGGATTCTTAGCAACTCCCCAGTGGTGAATGCAACTATCTAATGGCAAAAGCCCTGGTCCTGATGGCTATACAAAGACTTATTATTTGACATTTTTACCATTGCTTCAGACACCTATGTGTAAATATTTCAACTCTTGCTTCCGGGGGCCAGATCCCACAGGGAACCCTTTTTAGCTCATATCACTGTCCTTTCGAAAAAGGGGAAGGGCCAAAATTTATCTCAAAATTATTGTCCAATTTAGTGAATACAGATCTGAAGATTTTCACTAAAATACCGGTTGAAGCACCTTCGATAATATATCCCGATCAGATGGGGTTCATAGCTAAATGGGAAACTAGGCTCAACTATCACTTATCTATGGGCCCGTGTGCACCATCAGCTCCCCCCCCTATTCGATACCCTCTACTGATGCTGAGAAAGCATTCGAACGGGCTGATTGGAGCTTTCTCATAGCTGTATTGAGGAGAATGGGCCTGGACCCTCATGTGCTAAGCTCTAAGCTTTATCTCTGCACTTTTTACTTCTCCCACTGCCCAGGTTAAGGTTAAGGACTCCCTTTCCTCAATGTTCCCCATCCAGAATGGCATGAGACAAGGGTGCCCACTTTCGCCATTCCTGTTTGCCCTGGTATTGGAACCCTTGCTTTGCAGGATATGTGCTAATCCGAATATCAAGGGCATGATAGTGGGCTATATGGAGCATAAGCTCTCAGAATACTCAGATGATATCCTTTTCCATATTACTGACCCACTTGCCTCATTGCCTACCCTATTGGCCGAATTGAAAGCTTTCGGCCTAGTGTCTAACTATAAGATCAACTATACTAAGTCTGATCTTTTATTATCTCTCATTATTTTGTCTCCTTGCCTCACCATTACACTGGGGGATGCTTTTTCCTTTGTCTGAGCATTCAGCTCCTTGGAAATTCAGCTTACTGATCACCTAGATGCTATATATGTGACAAGTTATGCCCCATTGCTCGGTAAAATCTGCCATGATCTCAAGTCATGGAACAAAATGTCTTTTACCTGGCTAGGCCGCACCAATATAGTCAAGATGACCACACTAACCCAGGATATTATTTTTCCTGTATTTGTGCTTGTCCCCTAGCCTACATGCTACTTTCTTGAGCTTCGACGCCTGTTTACTATGTTTGTTTGGAATGGTAAGAAAGCACAAATGACTGTCTATTTTAAAATGACCCATATGGAAGGGGGTCTTGGCATACCTGGTGCTCACCAATATTATAGAGCGGCTGCGCACCAGAGGATTCTAAACTCTTCCTCTAAACTTTGGGTCCCCTTGCAAAAAACCCTGGTCGGATGTAACTTATTCTATGTACCTTGGATGCCTACAGGATATGGGGGTCTTTCAGACTGGGTATCACCACTGACTTTCTCATACTCTTAAGGTCTGGGATAGATTTGTTAGCGACACTTAGGGAGCGGTATGGTAGCTTTCCCCTGGACTTTTTGCAATATCACCAGCTCCGTCACTTTTCTTCCAGGAATGCCCTATCTGGAATATGTATGCTTTTACACCGTTTGAACACCTTTGAACTGCTAAAGATCCTACCCCACATATGATTTTGGTCCTGCATAGGTTACTTTATTCCACTGCTCTAAACCAGTATAAATAAGGGAACCTCCAGTGTGAGTTATCTGAGGAGCAATTGCAACACTTACAGTATATCAACTGACTCATTCTAGCTCTGTAGACTCTAAAAGAAGAATAATTACAAACTATTGACAAGATGGTATCGTGTGCCACAACCCTTGATTGGATTTATCTGTTGGTTCTTGATCTTTGTTGGAGAGGCTGCAGCCAGAGAGACACAGTCCTCCATACAGTATGTGGTGGGAGTGCCCTGCGATCAGGTTTTTTTGAGCGGATATCAGGGATAGAATAGTGGAGAATTTGGGCATTGATCTCCCCCTTTCCTTTCTGATACACTTCTTTACTACAGGTCTTTTTTTTATTGTTCCCCTTTTTGATTCTTATATTATTTGAACGTTATTTGCACAATATCGGATGCAGTATTTACTATTTCTTGTAAACTCTAGTTTGTTTGATCTTCGCATCACCTCAGTCATTTTATTGGACAACACCATTGTACTTTCAAGTCCGAATGTTTTATTGGACAACACCATTGTACTTTCAAGTCCGAATGTTTCTCCTTTAGAATTTGTAAAACAAAAATAAAGATTACACTAAAAAAAGAACACACACAGTTTTTGAACATACATTGGTAATAAAGTCCTAATAAAGGTTATGTTTTAACTCTAGTGGCCATTGGTGCGTGGGCAGACGAACCCTCGTTCTGTTGAAATAATTGTTTGCCACATTGGAGTAAGTGTATATTATATAGTTAAGGCTTTTGTTATTTACTTTTTTCTACATATGATATTGATGATCATTAGCCCCTGCTTGGTATAATTGGTTAATTCAGTGTTTCTCAACCTTTTTTCAGTCCAGGCACCCTTTAAAATTCTGCACAATCTCGAGTCATCCAACGTTAGATGTGATTTATTCTTCCAAAGCAAATACACCTTTGCACATTGGTACTGACTAGTATTCCAACATTTCTCTTTGCCCTCAATCTCTCTTCAACACTCAGCTGATGGAGAGAGAGACAGGAGAAGGCCAAACAAGGATGCTGTGCAGGCGCCCGACACCCTCCTAATCAACTTATTATTAGGACACTGGTTGTTAGGACACCAGCAGCTGAAAGGTTGTAATGACACGCAATGAAAACCTGTGGCATTGTGTAATTAAAGGCAAGCTTGATCCACCCACTGGCTTGTATACAATTTTTGGACATTTTGCTAAGGCACCCCTGAAGAGACTTGAAGGCACCCCAGGGTGACTGAGCACCCTGGTTGAAAAAGGTTGGGTTAATCATACACCCAGCTCTAATCCTACAAAATTCCTGACTTTTGCAAGTGTACAAAGTGTGCAAGTGTAATAATTGATGCTGGTTTGAAGCCAAAAGGTTGTCACACCAAATATTACTTTTGATTTAGATTTTTCTTCTGTTCATTCACTTTTCATTTTGTAAATTGATAAAAATAAACCAAAAAAAATAGTGGTACACTAAAGTGAAATTAAGGACCTAAACCAAAAATGCAGGATGCCGAAAACCAAAATTTTTTTTTTCAAATATAGATTTTTATATATATAATTGTATTATATTAAAATTTGTAATTAATATCGTGAATTTAAAAAAATACAATCCAGTAACATAAAATAACTTTTATTGAAAGTAACACGCAAAAATTGACAGAAAATAAAATATAAATAAAACTTACATAGAGGCGTTTTTTACGTTGAAGTCAATAGGGAGTGTTTTTGCATCGAAGTAAATGGGGCGCGATTTTGCATTGAAGTCAATGGGACGCGATTTTGCACTGAAGTCAATAGAGGGTGTTTTTGCATCGAAGTAAATGAGCCGTGATTTTGCATTGAAGTCAGTGGGACGCGATTTTGCACTGAAGTCAATAGGGGGTGTTTTTGCATCAAAGTAAATGAGCCGCGATTTTGCATTGAAGTCAATGGGATTTGATTTTGCATTGAAGTCAGTGGGACGCGATTTTGCACTGACATCAATAAGGGGTGTTTATGCATTGAAGTCAATGGGATGCAATCTTGCATTGAAGTCAAAGGGACATGATTTTGCATTGAAGTCAAAAGGGGTGTTTTTGCATTGAAGTCAATGGGACTTGATTTTGCATTAAAGTCAATTATGATTAGATTTTTGTTTTCTATCGGCAACCATAATCATACAACATAACCCTATAACCATAATTTTGCCTGATATATCAGTGCATCACTAATTAAAATATATATATATTTTAAAGCATTTTTACATTACAGCATTTCTTCACACTTGTCTAAAACTTTTGCACAGTACTGTATATATTTCACTACACGTGGATCCCATATCTAATTTTTTTGTACCACTTATATACAGTATGCTAACAAAACTTACCATTACATTTACATGGATGTATTCAGCAATTGATGTGGTGGTGGTGGTGATGGTCTTATGGCAGAATAATTTGAACAATTATTGACACACAATCATAGATACTCTCCATTATATGAGTTTTGAATAAATACATTTTAGCAAGTGTATTTATACCACACTATGATAGTTTAGCCATACATAATTAATTAAAAGTTGTTTAAATTGGTTAGGACAGTTGGACAAGGGATGGTAATCAAGACATAAACTGTACAAGATACATGACTGGGTACAAGATATATTTTGGTGAATACTCTTGTCTTTCCATAAGATGGCTATGACCGTACCTAAAACATTAATAAACTCTTCTTTTACCCTCCAAAAGGGCTCACGCTCATTTCATGACACATAAAGAACCTCAACAAAGGGGCTAATTAGAATGAGTAATTAGGCCTACCTTGAGCATAAATATGTAGTTTTGGTTAGGAGTAATTTATTTCACAATGCAGCACAAAAAGGACAATGTAGGCATCCAAAGATCTTTCACTGGTCTTGGTTTGGTGAAGTAAAATCTGGTTGGATGCTGTAGATTGATGCACTTGCCAAGTAATCATTGCTATTTTTGCTGCTTGGTGAATATAATCAAATGTAATATGCCCTGCATTGAGTTTGCTTGTCAATGTCTAAGAGGCAAACTCACAAGAGACTCTTCTTCAGATTGTCATAATGTACTTGGCTTCTCTTCGTGCTAATTAATCTTAATAATTACATGTGTCGTTATTGGCAAAGATCAACAGCGTCTCTCTTACAGAATTTCTTTTTATGAGTACCACATCTTTAGAGGACAGAACGGACAATGCTCTGTGTAATTTATCTAACAGAGCTCAGAAACGATGCTGTCACTCCTAAACTTTTTATCTCTTAACTCAATCTATAATTCAGTCTTTCTTCCAAGACATCTCATTGCAGACATTTGACTACTGTCCCTGTCCTCAGGACTCCCCAACACCTCAAGATTTGTGGATGACCTGGATTTATGGTGGCAGAGACTGAGAATGCAAAAGCCAGTCAGTCAAACCTTTGAGCCAAATGAATAGCGAAGATGCCAACAGTGATTATTTTCACACCATGAGACCTTTTAATTAGCATGCCAATAAATTGATATATCAAACTGTGCTCATTATTAATCCATCTACATTATTAAGTGTGGAACTAGAAGACATGCTTTGTGTTATCTTATGCTCAGATTGAATATTCAGTTCTCTGAATCCTATCTTTAAAATTTACCATATTGTTCAGTTTTTAGTTGTTTAAATCTCCCCTACCCTCCGCCTGGTATTGCTTCTTCAGCTATTTCTTATTGACGGCATGTAATCAATTACATTTTCTATAGCCATTATCCTGGAGATTTACATATTGACATTTGTGATCAATTACAAGCACAATCCCAAAGATAACTAACCATCTAACAGGGCATTTTTACTCTTTTTTTTTTTTTTTTTAATGAAAGAGATTGGTTTAGCTACACAGTATTAATGAGGGAACTTTGTAAGGTAACAGATTGAATATTATTTATAGTACTCTAGTGACCCTGTCCTATGCTGTTGTGTCCTCAATTCAATTTGTTGTTGCCAAGCAGTAATCCACCTGACCCATTATATACTTTTTTTATTGGCTCTGCACATCTTCTCAAATCTCAGTGAGTCGGCTTCTGCCTGTAATTGTGAAGGAGGTTCCAGTAGGCAGAGTGGGAAAGACAAAATGAATTATGAACATGTACCTGACCCAACCAATTCATGTGGCCCTTGTTCAGAGGTGTTGGAGATAATAAATGTATGGGAGCACTTTTCTAGAACTCTTTTTCCTTGGGCCTGTCCTTGTGTGAATAATTGGGCCTTGTCTCAGTTTGGGCATTTGCTGAAGGCCCAGAAACTTGAACAAAAGCTTGAATAAATAGGAATAGATGTCTGAGGGGAGCTGGGCTAATATAGATATTCTTGCCAAAGAGTTACAGTGGAGTAGGTAGAGCTCCCATCTGGACCTTGGAAGAAGTACTCCTTGACCATGGACTTAGGTATCCATGTCTGCTTGTAGGCTGACAGAAGCCAGCTGGTGAGAAAGAGAAAACTGTGACTGACTTTTCTTACAGGGTAAGATCTGTCTGGCTGTTCCTATCCTTCCAACATTTACTAAGAGGCTGCTCCTAAAGAGCCTACTGCTACAACTATTGTTACTTCAGAATACCTGTCCTTCTTTGTGCTCTTTTTGGGTATCCGGCAACCCTAACCCCTCTTTCTGTTATTGAGTTGCACAATAAAAAAAAGTGTAAAAAGAAAACTACAATGACTGAATCCCAATTGTTGCAAGTTGTGTGTCAGTTTATTGTTGTGTCATGGTAAAAGAAGTCGTCAAACATCTCACCAGCTCCAAATGGGGTTAGTGATAGAGCGCTACAATGTTTTTGTTTTAGTTTAGTAAATATAAGATAGTGCACATGAATTATTTATATTCTTCTTTGCAGAAAGTAGATGGAGCTCTAGGCACCTTTTACCCATTTTTTCAGTCTGTCCTTTACTGCTTTTCTGAAAAAGCTTATTGTGTGCAGCATTATAGTTTAAGCAGACATTTACACACAGAACTGAATTAAAGCAGTGCATAAATTTCTCTCCCTTCACTTTTTCATGCAGGTGGCTTTGACAAAGTTTTAATAAGAGGGAGTGAGCAGTGAACAGTTTTTGCTTTTCCCTCTTCGAGAATCCATAATGCTCTCTGAATTCTGTGTCTTAGATGCACCTCAAATTACATATTTATCTGTAAAGCAAAAAAAACTTATATACACAGTACAAAAATATAAAACACCAGTTTAAAAATGTATAAGCTTAAAGTATACGTAAAGCATTTTTTTTTGGTTTTGAATAGAGTGGGCAAAGGTTGTTAGTCAGTCAGAAAGGAATTGATGGTATACTTCTCCCATGAGACACAGGTAGCAAAAATATTTTGATAGAGGTTTTAATCCTTCCACACCCTATCCAAAACTAAAAAAAGATACATACACTTTAAATGTAAAGATTACCTGAAACCATTATAGCTTTCCTGTAACACAGGTATCTAGCAAGAACATACTGTATGCAAAACCTGGATCAGTGCACAAAATTACTGAATTGATTGCTACCTTTCCATAGCATTTTGCCAAGGTTAAAAAAGATCTAGTGCTAGATCTTTCATATTCACAAATTATAAGCTTGATTTTTGTTGAAGATGACATTGGTAGGGCTAAGCCAAAGTAGAGGCCATGGATGCAGTGGCATTGAATGGTAGCACCTCCCTTAATAAAAGGTAAACATACTGCAAAACAACTGTTGCCAGTGTAAGCTATGCATTGTGTCTTTTTGGGTCACGATTGGGTTTCCTTCAGTTAAACCCATCTTTCATTTAGGAATTCAGTACTCCAAGTTTTCAGATGATGCAATAGTGCAGAAATTGGCTATTGAGAACACTGAAACCGACAAACATTTTGTTTCATGACTGTTTGCAGTCCTTTTCTTCCCCGCTATCTACTCTTTTTATCTTATTGTAGTGTTTCTAGTTGATGTTCCCTTTATCTTCATTCTGGGCCTTCAATGTCAATGTTCTCAATTTCGCTGTTTAGCTTTTATTCTGGCTTTTATAGCTTCCTGTCTCCTTTTATGTCTCATTTCAAATGCCTTTCTTTATTGGTTTTCTTTCTTATTTCCCTAGTTTTTTTGCCTCTCTCTCCAATATTTTTTACATCATGCTGATTACAACATAGCTTACACAGAGAAAAATAGGGAGGGCTCTGCTAAAGAGCTGTTTAGTTTTGCAACCCCGCTAGTATTTTTCCCACGTTATTGCAATTTTATTATGTTAATAACTGCTTTTTTATATAACTGCTTGACAATAATCAGTAGTTGGGAGTTGCACACTATGTTACAACTTAAACTTTGATTGCTATAAAACATTTGCTAAAGCAGCTATCCAAGGCCATATCTTTACTAGTCTCCATCAGTTAAGGAAGGCCCCCATCCTCCCCTGCACGCTGTCTATAACTTTCCGCCAGCACATCATGGTCATGCTCATTACTTTTATTGCTTAAATCCTACTGCTTGCCCTTGCTGTGTGCCCTCCACTCTCTGCAGTAAGGGAGAGCCAAAAGAGCCAAGGGACCCATCTCCCAGCTGATAGATCACTATCTGAATTCCAGAAATGGAAACTGGATGCATTTTAAAAGTGTACCTTCTATGTACACTAAAACAGTTTCTTTATTTATCCATTGTTACATTATAATTGTAATTTTTGTAAAAGATTGCTAAGAATTACTTTATAAAGACTTTAGCTAAAGTAGTATCATACTACGCAATGCATACAGCCCCTTTTGCCCTATAATCCCTCCATACTTTAACCTGACTTTTTTACCTTCATTTTGACTATTGAACAAAATGTTTAATCTTTTAATTTATGTTCAGTTTACCAATTTAAAATGTTTGCTTTGTTTTACATTTATTTTATTCCTCCACAGTGTAGTACTTTTGATATCATTACAGATTATAGAATTGCATTGTTTTAATTATATGATGATAACCCCTTGCCGCCCAGCCACTGTAGAAATACGGCGGCAGGGCGGCACGGCTGGGAAAAAGCACGTTTTAAAACACGCACGAGGCGCGCTGCCTCCCTACCTGCACCAGCGATCCCAGCCGCGGGTGTCAGTCACTGGATCACGGCCGGTCATTACCGGCTGTGTGCTGCCGATTAGCGGCAATCACTGACAGAGAGCAGGGCTGCAGTAGCTCTGCTTTCTGTCAGTTCCCTGACAGCTCCTGACACGCTGATCGGGAGAGAAGAGTTTATCTCTCCCGTTCAGCGTGTCCCTATGCAGTACACACCCCTGCCCCCTAGTAAAACACTCCCCTCACACAGTTAACCCTTTCAGTGAATAAAAAAGTTAACCCCTTCCTCCCCAGTGTTATTAGTACAGTGTCAGTGTTTTTTTTTTTGCACTGATCACTGTATTGGTGTCACTGGGGATGTCAGTGACCCCAAGTCAGTTCCCCCCCAGTGTCAGAATGTCTGCCGCAGTCCCGCAGTCCCGCCATAAGTTGCTGATCGCCGCCATAAGTCACTGATCATCCGCCATAAGTCGCTGATCGCCGCCATTATTAGTATAAAAAAATTAAAAATCTCAGTATCATTCCCACCATTTGTAAACGCTATAACTTTCACGTAAACCAATTAATTTACACGTATTGGGTTTTTCTTTTAGCAAAGACGTGGCAGAATGCATTTTGGCCGAAATTTATGACGAAATTTAATTTTAAAATTTTTTTTTTACTGGACATGTTTTATAGCAAAAAGTCCAAAATATTGTTTTTTCTCAAAATTGTCAGCTTTTTTTCTTATAGCGCAAAAAATAAAAAATGCACAGGCAATCAAATACCACCGAAAGAAAGCTCTATTTGTGTGAAAAAAAGGACGTAAATTTAATTTATGTACCGTATTGCATGACCGTGCAATTGTCCGTTAAACTAGCGCAGTGCTGTATAGCAAAAAAATGGCGTAAATTGCAGTATCTATAGCATAGTTTGTAGACGCTATAACTTTCACACAAAGCAATCAATATACACTTATTAGGATTTTTTTTACCAAAAACATGTAGCAGAATACATTTTAGCCTAAATTTATAACCAACTTTGAGTTTACTATATATTTTTTATAGCTGAAAGTAAAAAATATTGTTTTTCTTCAAAATTTTTGGTCTTTTTTTGTTTATAGCGTGAAAAATAAAAAGTGCACAGGTGATCAAATACCACCAAAAGAAAGCTCTATTTGTGTGAAAAAAAGGACGAAAATTTCGTTTGGGTGCAGCATTGCATGACTGCGCAATTATCAGTTGAATTAGTGCAGCGCCGAGTAGCAAAAAGAGGCCTGGTCATTAAGGGGGATAAATCCTCAGGATGGCAAGTGGTGAAAGGATAAGCTCGTCTTTTTGACAAAAATAATAAATGCACATTTTTTGCAGGTAAAAAAAAAAATCTATTTATTAGTTTTGTTTGCAGGAGACTAGAAAGCATTGCTCCAGTGATCAGTAGATCACTGATGCCATGCAGGTCTCCTGCAGGCATGTCAGAATATCTGCTTGCCATACAGGATGTAGGAGTAAGCAGATATTCTGACAGGAAGCTCCAATGGAGTGCCACAGCGTTCCACAGTGCCGTAGTAGTTCACTGAAACTACAAGCCGACAGCCTCTAAGGCTGCCAGGACTTGTAGGCACTGATTCACAGCACTCTGTGAATGAGTGAGGTGGCCGTGTGGGCACACACCCACACAGCTGCACTATTTTCAAATCTGAAACTTCTCCCAATACTATCTGAGGGAGGGGGAGTGGCGGGCACAGCAGCAGCTATGGAAACATTTTGCATGCTCCACCCTAAAAACAGGTGGAACATGTAACACGTTCCAAAGGTGAACTTATTCTTTAATGTGGCACTAAAGTTGCAAGGTTTGCATGAAGATAAAAAACCTTCTGGTGTATAACAGCCCCCCTAACACTTACCCGAGCCCTCTCTTGATTCAGCTATGTACACGAGAGCCTCCGTTCTCCGTGGACTCTCACTCCTGATTGGCTGAGGCAGCAGCAGAAACCATTGGCTCCCTCTGCTGTCAGACAGTGAGCCATTCATGAGAGGGAGAAGGCAGGGCCGAGCCATGGCTCTGTGTGTAAATGGACATGGATAGCCATGGCTCAAGAGCATACCTGCTCGGGTGCCCCCATAGCAAGCGGTTTGCTATGGGGGCACCTGACAGGAGGGAGGGGCAAGGAGAACTTGGAGGGGACCCGAGAAGAGGATAATCCAGGCTGCTCTGGGCAAAACCCCTGCACACAGCAGGTAAGTACTGTATGACATGTTTATTATTTTTAAGAAAAAAAAAAACAAGACTCCAGTATCACTTTAAATTGATTTACCTGATTACCTGACATGCTATGTATTTTTTTATATTGCTGTAAGATATGGATTTAATGGGAATATAGAAATACCTCTCATCTGGCAACATTTTAATTGCCTCTTAACAGTATGTGCTCCTTACTATGTAGAGCTTTAGGTTCAAGTCAACCATTAGTTCGACCCAAGTCCTAAATGTTTGCAGTTCGCCAAGTGGGTCAACTAAATGATTTGACATTACAGCCACTTCTAAATGAAGCTTGTGCAACTACGTATTACTTACTCATTTATATAAGGCATGGAAGATACCTGGGGGACCCATTATTTTAAAGAGGACTTAAAGATTCCACTAAGTCTCCCCTGCAGAGTACCCTCCCCATGTTGAGAGCATGTGTCCTGTAAGCTTGGTTTTATTTTTAAAATAAAGCAGCCATACTAAGACTAAATCCGGAATTGTTACATATAAATACCATAGGATCATGAAGTTTTTTTGCTATTGGTATATTAGAATTCTCTGCATAACAGCACTCCTACTGGGAGAATGAGGAGCCAGGCACAATCAGGGCCTACTTCTTTCCACATAGCTGTTAGACTCCCTTTTTGAACATACACATGGGGGGTAGAACAGAGGGATTACCCTATCAGTTTGCTGTGTGCTGCTCCAACAGAAGGTTGGGTGAGCTGCTGTCCAAGCTGTAAATATATAGCCCTAAACTTAGATTCCCTTTGCAAGCCATAATTCTTCCAAAATAAAAATTCCCCCTCTTCCAGCACAAATTCACACATTCCCCCCCATCCTTCCAGAATCTTGAAATTCCAATCTAGCAGACCCGATCCAGGAGGAGATGGAGAGGAGAGAGAGCACAACCCACACCTGCTCCTGGCTCTCTCCAGCTCTCCATGTCTGGCTTGTCTCCTCCAGCGCTAAGCTGGGGGATACGTGAAGCTGCCCCCCCTCAACTCATATGATAACACCATGCCCAAGGAATAGAAAGTGTGTTATTCATGTGGTGAAAAAAAGACAACAGGCATGAAAAAAAAGAAATGGAATACTTTTAAGGACTGGTAAGCTACATTATATTACATTCTTGTTTTTGAATTTAGATAAGCCCTAAAAAGACTTGTAAACTGTTTGACTAATTTGGAAGGTAGAAATATGTCACATATATCTACATTAACTGCAACAGTTATTGATAAAAGGGGAAAATGTTGAATGTAAGAGAAATCATAAGAGTACATGCATATGTATATCTGATTGAAACAAATATTGTGTACACTTGTATAATCATATTTCATGTTTCAGTACAATATTTCAGACATATTTATAATTTTTTTTAGAGCTATGGATTGTAAATTTAGGCAGTCATAATATTATGTACATCACACTGAGATAATGTGCCCGTTATTTGAGCAATAAACAATCTGTTAGCTACATCTACAACAAGAACTGGAGTATTAGGCATCTGGTGTTTGTCTGCTATACAGTGTATGCTTTATACTCAACACAGGCCAAGGACAGAGTGTTCTGCCTTAATAGAATGCGCAAGCCTTAATACTGTTCATCTATGTTCACTTCTTTTATATGTGGAACTACATACAAAAAAGTCATTAAATGAAATGTAAAAAAAATATTAACAAAGAAATCCATAGAAAGGGTAAAAAAAACCTACTACACAACTGTTTCTACATGTATCTACACGTGTGGAGTTGTAAAAAATAGCTCTGATCCAAGACTGGACTGGGACAAAAAATATGCCTGGGCATTTTAGACTGAGCAGCCCCGAGCCCAGGAGCACTTCCCTTGGAGTCCAGTAGCAAAACGCCAGGGCCCGGTCTCAGGTTAGATCCTGGTAGTTCTGCCACTGGTGGCAGTAGTTTTTTTATTTATTTTTTTGCCATTTTATTCTATTTTTTTATTTTCCATTATTTGTTACAATTTTTTTTTATGAGCCCCATTGGGGGGCTTTGGTGAGATATCAGGTCTAAATAGAACCATAGTATCTCACCTTTGATACAGATAAAGAAGATTGAGGCCACAGCTCTCAATCTCCATCTCTGCAGCCTCAGTGGAACAGAATGAATGACCAGGAATAGTCCTGAAGAGGAGACACTGCCTCGCATCATATATTCATTCATGGTGGGGACGTTCCACTTCCATCCATCCCAGAAGACACGATTCCACCAGCCGTCCTCTCGCTCCTTGGCTCTGGCACAACCAGAAAGCTGACTCACCGCCCCATGAAAACTATTGTCCAATAGCAGCATTCCTCTTCAGGAACACGATAGCCTCTCAAGGTGGAAACATCCCTATTTTGAGCTGTATTATCCGGTGGTAATGGAATATTAAGGACCTGTTCCTGGATACTGAGAGGGTCCTGTGAGTGAGGTCTGGAGTTGCCTTGTATGCTGTTTGTGTGCCAGATGATTCCTAATTCTGGCCTGAACCCAGATGACCACAGAGGATAACATATATACATGCGCTATAATATTGCGCTTCTGGTGAGTGCAATCACATTACTGGTTCTTATCACGGAAGTCACGTGCACGGATTCCACGGATTACTTTGGACTCTTTTGATGTCGTTTTAGATTTATTGATTTTATGTCATAACAATAGTTCATTATACAGTGAAGTCACTTTACTTGTGTATTTTCACCTATCTATGCGTCATTATTTGACGGTACACTCCATATATACTGCGATCACTTTTGGCGCAAACAAGCACTCACATCAGTCACTTTATGTTATTTTAGCACTGCATTTTTTAAATATTAATTCATTTGAGGATACAGAGATTCATCCTAAATGCTAACAGCTATTGTGTAACTATGAGCTCACTTTTTCTCTATTTTTTTCATATAGAGGAACTAATCCATCCATTTCTGTCCTCTAGTCACTGAATGCCTGCAGGAGGTTAAGGAGGAGAAGAGGGCATTTAGCGGTGGCAGGTGGCTACCCTATGGCAAGTTTGGGCCTGTTCTGATCTGATCTTTACCAAACCAGTCCTAATAATAAAAAATTATATTTAACAAACAATATACAAAAATTTCACATTGCCATATCTTTAATAAATAAATGTTTAAATGATCAAGGTAATTGATGAAAAAGGTACCGTAAGTGAACCTCTAATTTAAAGACATCACGAAAAGAGTAAGGACTTGTTCATGCTATCATACGCTGTGCCGCAAGGCACACATTTCCGTGCAACGAGGCCCGTTGTTTTAGGTAGCCCATTCAAAATAGGCTCATTCAAAATTGCCACAATGCTAGAAATTTTGGATCATGTTGCATTTTTTTACAAAACGGAGCATAAGGATGCATATCTTGTATTGCAGTGCACTGCAGTTGTACACAGGTACATTGTGTAGGTTCACCTTTTACCATGCATCACTGCAACATGCTACTGTAAATATATATTTTAATCAATGTGCTTGGGAGTTTTTGTCTCCACTTTGATAACCAGCATTCTGAACACGTTCTGTACAAAGAAGAGAATTGTGGGGAATAGGAAGTACAGAATGCCAGAGACACTGGAAAACAAAAAGTAGCAAGGCAACAGTTAGCGAGGTCCAAACTATGCTACTGTTATAATGCATAAGAGGTCGATAGGTGTGCCTGATTAAAGCCCAACAGAATTTAAAATGTCAACATAATATAATAGATCTCTGTATATAAAAAGATGACAGTACTTTAAAAAATGGTACCTTAACATCCCCCCTACCCTCACCTTGTTATGTGCATCTCCCTCTACATAGCTCAGATCAGTGAACCATAGTAAGAGCAGCTGCTGTCCTCCCCTAAGACAACTGCGTGGTCTTTTGTCCATAGGGACCTATAAAAGAGCCATCTACCTCCAGGCTTGCTCATGGTACAGGTTGATCACTGGTACATAGAGAGGGGTACACAGAACATAGGAAGAACTAGAGGAGCTGTGAAGAGTTCTTTTTTTAATGTACTGTTATCCTTTACCTATTCTTATGCCTTATGTAAACAGCTGTTTATTGTATTAATACCATTCAAATGTGAATCTGTATAATTTTCAACAGCTCCCCTACCAAACATTGGTATCTAAATATATTACAACAGAGAAGAGTAGGGTGTGTACTGCCTATGTTACTACAGAGAGCCATGGCTCATTTTCTGCTACAAAGAAAATGAAAACCCCTAGTTTAAGCTGAAATAACCTTCCCTTTTTTGGTAGTATAAATATCTGATTAAAGGCTGGCTTGGAGGATTTCAGTTGAGCCAGTTAATAAAACTGAAGAAAAGTCAGAAAGAAACTAAAATAGGGTGGTATTAATATTTATGAGTTTTTAAAATTGGAAGCAAAAATAAAGTTAAGTCAGCAGCTGATTTTTCATTCGCATCACAAGCCAGAAGAAGAACAAATGCATTAGTGGCCAGGAAAAAGAATTTTAATAACCTTGCATACAATAGACAGCATTGGCAGAGTAGGATTGCCCAGTGAGGCAAAGTAGGTACATGCCTACGGGCATTGGTCTTCCAAGAGTAGCATGTAAAAGAGCTAAACAGCTTTGTGACTAATGGCACCGCCAATATGATTTCCTTGTAATGGTAGCATTGCAATCTGTTACTGAAGCTTTATGGCTCTAAAATGACTTCTTCATAATGCATACTAACAAATCTCCATGACTCAGCATGGAGTGCCAAGAAATGCACTTTACGGTTTCATTGCATATTTAATCTGTAACATCGATAGAATGGAAATTATAGAGAAGGAAAAGCTAGTGTGGTCTTGTGCCATGACATAATCTTTGTAAAATACAGTTAAAGATCTCATTAAAGATTTTTATAAATAATTGTAGACCACCCAAAGCATCAGTGTTTTTCCATTGCAATCAAACAGTAAACCTTTCATCCTAAGCCCAGACTGTACTAAGGTCTTCGACTTGCCCCTCTCAATCCATAAGAATTCAAAATGTGATACACATCAAAGTTTCTTTTGATACCTCTTCTACAGTGAATCCTTTTCATTTAATAAACCTTTGATCAAGTATTGTAGATCCATTTATTTATTTGATATTTCTGAACTAATCAAGCAATCTGCCAAACTCTTTCCCCCATTCCCAGTTGAGGGTAAAATGAAAACATACTCTCGTGGTTTACTCTCTCAATTTCACTAAATTTACATGAACATGACATTATGAGAGCTCTTTAAGCCCAGTCAGCTGCAGAAGTGTCAATATTTCTGTCATTATATTGTAAAAAAAAACCTCAAGATTTTGTCTCATATATCAAGAATGCTACCTGCAAAGCAATAAGGTGAAAAATTGGACACTTTGCGGAAAATATACTAAAACTGGTGCAGCTTTCCATGGTAGGCAATCAGCTTCTAACTTGTTCACTAAGTATTGACAATAAAACCTGGAAGCTGATTGGTTTCTGTGCAGAGCTGCACCAGCTTTTGCACCATGCAGTTTTAGTAAATAACCTCCATTAATTAGAAATGACTAATTTAAAAAAATCATTGACTTTCACACTCATTTAAATATATTTTTTTTATCAATATGTGGTAATGTTTAAAAAATTATGTGTATTATAGTTTTACATTTTCTGTCAAGCAAGTAGTAGTGCTACAAAGAAACTGGGGTTGATTTACTAAAATTGGAGCACTCAGAATCTGGTGCAGCTGTGCATGATAGCCAATTAACTTCTAACTTCAGCTTGTTCACTAATGCAGGCCATAGATGGGGAGAAAACCGGACGATTTCTCTTTAAAAAAACAAAAAATCGGTCGTTCAAGCAACCGACGTTACCAGGAACGGTAAAAAAAAAAAAAAAAAAAAAAAAAAAAAAAAAAAAAAAAAATCGGCTGATCTTCATCCCGTCTACAGCCGGCAAAAAGTGTCCCTGCAGAGAGCTCCGCTATTTCTTTGACAGTTCTTTGACATGTATAGCGGTTGCAACAATGTATCTATTTGTATCCATTTAGGATATAGATGTTTTTATTCGGAAACAAATAGATACATTGTTGCAACCGCTATAAATGTCAAGGAACTGTCAAAGAAATAGCGGAGCTCTCTGCAGGGACACTTTTTAGCGGACTGGAATTCTTCTTCTTCCTCCTCCTCTTTCTCTTTCTCTTCTTCCTCTCTCTTCTTTTTCCTCTTCTTTTTGTCTTCCTCTTGCAGGTCACTACTCATGCGCAGATTTTTTTATCGGTAAAAAGATTGGCCGATTTGCCCATAATTGCCGCGAAAATCGGCCAATTTTTTTCCAACTTTACCGATAAAAAAAATCTGCCAAAATACCGAAAAATGGCCGAACAATTAGCCCACTAACGATCCGAAAATCGGCCGATTTTATTTTTGGCCAAAAAATCGGCCGATTTTCGACCCATCTATGGTCTGCATAAGGCTGCATTCTGCATTCCGGATGCTTTCTGAATACAAAATTTTTTGCTTACAGTTCACGTCACATTCCGTTCCGGTGCAGTTTTTATGCAGTTTTCATGTTCCAGTACAGTTCTGTGCAGAAAAAAATTCAGCATGTTATACTTTTTTTCTCTGCACCAGAACTGCACTGGAACCGACTGCACTGGTGCATGATTTTTGATGCAGAAAAAAAACGCACTGAACTGCATCTAGTGGGAACTAGCCCTTAAGCTGTTGGAATAAAACCTGAAAGCTGACTGGTTTCTGTGCAGAGTTTCACCAGATTTTGCACTCTCTAGTTTTAGTAAATAACCCCCACTGTGCCTTACTGTTCTATATTTGCAGGTCTATCAGTCTCAACATACCGGTTAAAAATAATACAAACTCTAGATAACTTATCTCATTGTGGTAGTGGATATTTAGGCTGGCCAAAATGGCAGTGTGGTATGCCCTGATACATATATAGCCTGTTGCTCTAAAAGAGGACACGTTACATCTGCAGTATATCTTTCCATTTTGTAAATGAGAAAAGGGAAGGATTAATTCCATTACACAGGAACTTTACAACAAGTTGGAACACCTCTGAGTTCAGACTAATACTGATAGAGGAACTTTTATCACCCCTCTAGTATAGACCTTAATGGCCAATTCTTAATGCGCTTTGTATGGCTGACTAAAAATTCTGGTTGATTGGTAATTATATATAGGCACAAAAGGGTGAATCTGTTTATGCAATTTGCACTTTAAACAATGTTTGGAATAGATTTGCTTTAACCCCCCTGGCTGTATTCCCAAGTGTAGCTCGGGGTAAAGTTTCAGTACCAAAAGCGGTAACCCCGAGCTACATTCGGGCTTACCATGCGGCGTTGCTCAGGGATTCCCTGCAGCACTTACCTTGTCCTTCGATCCTGCGATGCATCCCCTGTCGATGCCGGCATCTGTCTTCCGCGTTCCGGTCCCTGCGAGCGTCAGGACGCACGGAGGCTGGAACGGCGGCAAACTTAAAAATTTTTAGAAACTGTCATTTTCTATTAAATGAATTTGACATAGTAAAACATTACTGTATCAAACCATTTCACATACATTTTGTCCCTAGTGCTTTGTCCTGTGCCCTGCCTGCATTTTTACTGTTCTTTCTGCCTGGAAACTGAGAAAAGTGCATGGCGTCCAAAAAGTGTCCCTTTAGGTCAAAAGCGGTTTTAGACTGGCTAGAGAACAGCGATAGTAAATCAGAACCACTTGCAGAATTGAGTGATGATGATTTGTGGGGAAATTCGTTATCATCCACTGAAAACGATTTTGCGACTTTGTTCAGCAATGTGCGAACTTGGTGCTATATTTAAAATTTCAGTGTTTTTGGTTTGAATATATTATTGAATTAAATGTATTATGATTATATTATTATTTTTATGATTATTTATTAAATTATAAGTTATGATTTCGTGTTTCAAATTTTATCCTACCTGGAATGTTTACTAGACTCTTGTTCGGACAGATTTCAGTGAGTTATTCCTAAAAATTACAGGCCTACAATAAAAAAAATACATAGTTCCATGCAAAAGAATGTACCGCTTTCAGCACAGAAATATACCGCTAGGGAGGTTAATGCCCCACTTTCTAGTAGCACTTACTCGCCTTCATACTTAACTAGAGTAAACAAAGGGGCGAGGATGTTGGCTGATGCCATTACCCAAATATAGCCATGGCCATAATTGGCCAATGATGTCAGCCAGTCTTTGTTTTTTTTGTTTTTTTCAGCTGCCAGCCAGTGAATTTCTTGCCTGGCAGCTAAATGGAGCCAGGGATGGGTTATTGGTTGCTAGGAAGCCAGCAGCTGTCGGCATTCAACCACAAGCCCTGTGTGAGAAGTTGTCACATTAATGACAGTTTTCTAGCACATATCCCCAACTCTGAGCACTGGTGTCTCTCTGTACATATTCTTTTCTTTTTTATTCTGCAGCCATACCAACAGATTTTAGAAGTTGCGTTAGTAAAAACTGCCTAAATCTAGTGCACATGTACTGATACCAACACTGACACAAAGCTTTCATCACTTAGGCACAAAATATGTTAATGGGGCTCTACTACCAGAAAAGTGTTATTCACACTTTACTGAATTCCCTCCTGTATGTCTGCATACATTTACAGAAAAACACAACATGAAACATGAAGTAATGTTCAAAATAAAGAACATGGATTTTTTTACATGAAAAATCAGTAAACTGTGTATTAATTGTAGTCATTCTAAAATCATTGATTAAAAAATTCCATCCTTTTGTAGCTTTCAATTTATAGTTAGAAATGATTGCTACAGAGAATTATGCAACTTGCATTAGGATGACTGTGTAAAACACATAATCACTTGGATGAAAATATTAGTATATATTTCACAGTACCTAGATAATTATGATCTCTACTGAATTAAATCAGCATGCTATCTTAGGTATACCAGAAATCATCCGAGCTTGAAAGCTTCCACATAAGTTAATATTAGTGTCCGTATAAATGACTGTGCATCTGAGAAAGTCATAGTTTATATCCAGTGCTTCTCGTTTGCAAGGACACCTTTATATATCACTGGCAATATATGCCTGTCCCTGGAGCAGCTAATTTGAAATGGTGTAGATTATTTAGGTGTAGTGTTTATTAGTTATGTTGTTTATGTAGTGTCTGTCAGTGGAAACAGTGTTTTTAGGAAGACTTTGAAAACTCCGAGGCTTCTTTCACGTGGGCGGCCAGGAGACATTGAAAACAGGTGGTGATCTGTGTTTTAGCTAGCCACCTACAAACATACATGGTTCTTCTTAGATGAGTATATAGTACATTGCTTTGTATCACAGGGCGGCAAATTTAACGCTATGTGCCAAGTTTGACAGACAGCACCACCTGTCAAAACTGTCCCATGTAAGTGAAAGGGGCAGGGGCGGACTGACAACTCATGGGACCCCTGGGCATTAGGGGATCATGGGGCCCCTGTATCCTTGCCCAAACTCAAAAAAGCCTATGAAAATGGTACCAGGGGCATCTCATGGGCCCCCCTACTGACCCTGGGCCCTCGGGCAGTGCCCGACTTTCCAAATTGTCAGTCCGCCCCTGGAAGGGGGCAAGAAAACAGGCATCAGGCAGTGGCAGTATCACCTCCCGAATGCCTGCAAACCTCCTTTCACTGTCCTCTGAAACCCAATCTACCCAAGCTTGCAAAATGCTTGTGAAACTCCCCAAAAAAACTATGTTCACTAGTTTACTATGCTTCAATGATCAATGAACACTGTAGCAATTGCTACCGATCGCTCACTGTGTTCATTCAGGAAAGGAAGAGGGTAAATACTGTATAAATATGACATATTTATCTCTCCATCCTGAAACCAACCCTCATGTACCCCACAGCAGCAAGTGGGAAAGGCAAGGAGGGAAGCCTTATGGCATTTAGGTCCGGGTAGAGAGCAAGGATGTACCGTCCAGTCCCACTGTCAGCAGCTCTTGAAACTGACAGTGATAGCTGCTGTGACTAGATGGGGCTAGACAGTGTACCTAGCTGTATTTAGGTTTACGACAGTATGCACCAAGGGACAAATGCTTGGAACACAAGCATTCTGCATTCTGAGCAGACTGTTGTTGGAATATTTCCTTAACCACTTCCTGTTTGGTCATTGTACATATACAGCCAGGCAGGACAAGCATTGTTGTCCTCTCAGAAGTATGCCTCCCCAGGGGGCATGCAGCAGTGTGATCTTTGGCTGCTGTGTCTGCCCTGGTACAATGTGATCGCTATGGTCAATCAAAGTGAGTATTAGCAAACAATGGCTGTCATTCATGACACCATTGCTTACTGCTGTGATCCCTGATTGGTCACAGTGATCACATGACAAAGGGCTAATCACAGAATCCTTGTACCATGTGATAGCTGTGGTCAATCACTGCTATCACAATAGCAAACAATGACATCGTTCATGGATGCAAGTGCACACATACAAAAATGATTGCATAAACAGTGATAATCACTGTAATAAGCAATCATAGTGTAAAAAAATCCTGATCACCCTCCCAGAGTAGTACAGTGCCACTATGGTAATGCTGCACTTTTCTGGTGACAATATGTAAAACTAAATTGCAAAAACAAATGATAAAACTTTTTTTTTTTTTTTTACATACAGTCACCATGGTGACATTGTACTGTTGTGTTAGTGATCATGTACAATGGCTGGCTGTTACAATATCACTGTAGTTCAGTGCTGCTAGTTATTAACTCTGATCACCATCACAGCAGTACAATGTCACCATAGCAGTGCTACAAGTAAGTGTCCTTAATCACTGCTACACGGTCAGTGTCCCTAATCACCTCTATCCACTCAGTGTCCCTAATCACTGCCACACCACTCAGTGTCCCTGATCAACGCCACAACAGTCCTAGTGTCCCTGATCACCACCATACCAGTCATGTTATCTCTAATCACTACCACACCAGTTCCAGTGTCACCAGACCAGTGTATGCCAGTAACAGTGTTCCTTATCACTGTCACAAAGTCGCAGTGTCACCACACCAGTGTAAGCCAACAAAAGTGTCCCTGATTGTCGCCACAACAGTCCCAGTCAGCAGCAGTGTTTCTGATTGCTTCCACTCTAATCCCCAGTGGCCACAGACCAGCGTAAGCCAGCACCACTATTCCTGGTCACCACTACACTAGTGCAGTGTTGCCACCTGTACTAACCTTGGCCTGTTCATTGATCATGTTTCTGCCTGTTGCCTTGACCAATCCTTTGCCTGTTTGCTGACCATGAAACATGCCTGTTTTTTTTTTCACTTATATACCAAAAGTAAAAATCCCAGTGGTAATTATATACCACCAAAAAGAAAGCTCCATCCATCTCTAAAAAGTATATACAATTAATTTGGGTACAGTGCTGCATGAGTGAGTAATTGTCATTCAAAGTGTGACAGCACTGAATGCTGAAAAATGGCCTGGGCAGGAAGGGTCTGAAAGTGTCTGGTCTTATGCAATGAAATCTAATTTAAACATTTTGATTTTTATTCCTTTGCTTTACTGATGGATATGCTCTGTCATGTTGTTTCCTATGCTTGTTTTGTTTCATGTGTTTTCTGTGTAGTATGTATGCTTTGTTCTGTCTGTGTGGTGTGTGCCTGCTTTATGCTTGTGTGTGTGTGTGTGTGTGTGTGTGTGTATATATGTGTGAGTGCTTTTTGTAAATGTGCTATATATACACAGTATATATATGTCACACCAGTGCAGCACAGTACTCTAAATAAATGTAATAATAAAATTATAGCTTGTGGCAAAAAAATTTTCCTCAATAAAAATGTAGAGCTACCCCCACTGGAACCCCTTGAGAATGCTTGTCCCCAGTGGTTGCCCTGACCTTGGAAGCATCCCAACACCTGTGACACTCTGGGCTCAGACAAATTCAACAGTACAGAATAAAAATGCAAGAGACACAAATTCTTTAGTAACACCTGTATATTAGACTTGTTCAAAAGAGTAGGCTACAGGAATAATGGGTTATAAGGAATAAGGGTTATAATTAGGATATACAATCCCAGTTAACGCATAAAACCAGAACACCGGTAAAATAGGAATATCAATTAACAACGTTTAACAGTCATGTCACAGCAGCCTTGCACCATGTGATAGCTGTGGTCAATAAGTCATGAGTGGTAAGCTTCAACTATTTAATTGCAACACCAGCAACAAGAAGGGGAAGAAAAGGCTTGTTGACTTGTAGCTCCCTCCATGCCACCAGGGCATGCAGAGAATTATGTGAATGTATACTCTGGCACAAATAGATAAAAGTACCCTAAGTTGAAAAACAATGGTCCTAGAAGAGAAAAGGTCCCTTTAAATAGAAATTGCGACTTTATTCCTGTGATGTTTAAAGTTCCTGATATGGTGGTATCCGCTGTCTTCTACTAGCAATGGTGGGGCCCATAAGCATTAGCGTATACTGGTAATTCAACTAAGTTAAACAGATAAGCTGTGGTACTGCTGAAAACAAAGGTCTCTTGGTAACTGAGGTGTAAAAGGTGTCTGCATGCAGTATCTCTAGAGTGATGACAGAAAAGGGTTGGGCATGCATCTGCATACCAAACCTATGGATAGCATGGCCTCCTAAGAACAAAAGTTCTTGCCAAGGCTCTTGGCTGCATGCAGGGATGTGGAGTCACCACCTGACAGTGTGTCAGCGCAGCCAGCAGAGATGTCTGTGTGAGGACCAGACAGTGACACTCTTGATGCAGAGAAGCTGATGCAATCCTGGTGTGGCGATTGGTGTCACAGCTGAGCTGAACTGATGTGCAGGGTCCCACAAAAGTAGGTTAGCAATCTGTCTCTGGAGGAGAATGACAGTCCCCCTGTGTTCAGTTCTGGTTCGTCAACTCTCTGGTAGTTGTAGTTCAATTAGCCGTGAGAAATATAGTATTTATTGACTATATAGGACTACAAGTCCCAAGATCCTCTGCTGTCAGAAGAACTGGATCCACTCTCCTAACAGAAAGTGATGTAGCTGTCCCAGTACTGGGCACTAGGTGTTAAAGGATTACTCATATTCTCATCTGTAAATGTCCCTTAAAGGCATAATGATATATCCGACACCTGTCTACAAAAAAATAAAAAAAACAACACCAGTCTTATGTGTCCATGTGAATGTAATCTCAAAATGTGAATGTTCATATTCCAAATATGCCAACAGATTTTACAAAGTTTCAACTGTGTAGATAAATCTCTGGAACGTTCTTTCACCACTTGTGCAAACCCCGTCACCAACACTCCAATGCTCTCACCTTATATTCTGACCTAACATATATTAGGTCTCATGCGTTTTCCCCTTTAAGTGGGGTCTCCTATGCTTCGCATGTTAATCTTTCCTCCTGCATTCAGGGGTTCTTTAATCAACTTCCATCCTGTGCAATCCTTTGGTCAATATTTATTTGGCGTTTGATTTTTTATCAAATATATATATATTGATCCTAAAATGTGCACATATCCTTGTGCACAGCAGATATAGGCATTACAGCATTACAAAATTGTGGCCCATATACTTCGGACTTACGGCGTGACATCATTGGCCCCTCCCAATGTGTTGCGTCACCTGGTCACATAACTTCATCAGGGAATCAATGTGTCCAGCCACCTAATAGTCAATATCCCTCTTTGTCTGTTTTTTTCGATGTCTCTCTCTTCTGACTTTGTGACCAAAATATGACAGTGGCAACTTCATCATTTGGGCCTTTAGTGACATACAGTTAGGTCCATATATATTTGGACACAGGCATAATTTTCATATTTTTGGCTCTGTATGCCACCAGAATAAATTAAAACCAAACAATCCAAATGAATTTGAAGTACAGACTTTCAGCTTTAATTCAATGGGTTGAACATATATATCAAGTACTAATTTTAGGAACTGCAACCATTTTTATACACAGTCCCTCCATTTTCAGGGGCTCAAATGTAATTGGACACATGAATATAATCATAAATAAAATGTTTATTTTTAATATTTTGTTGAGAATCCTTTACTGGCAATGACTGCCTGAAGACTGTAACCCATGGACTTTACCGAAGACTGAATTTCCTCCTTTCTGATGCTTTGCCAGGCTCTAAGTGCAGCTGTCTTCAGTTGTTGTTTGTTTGTGGGTCTTTCTGTGTTTAGTTTTGCCTTCGGCAAGTGAAATGCATTCTCAATTGGGTTGAGATCAGGTGATTGACTCAGCCATTGCAGAATATTCCACTTCTTTTCCTTCAAAAGCTCCTGGGTTGCTTTTGCAGTCTGTTTTGGATCATTGTCCATCTGTACTGTGAAGCGCTGTCCAATCAACTTTGCTGCATTTGGCTGAATCTGGCTTTTCTATTCTTCAGGCTTAAGAATGATTTGTGGTGAACCCTCTGTATTTGCTCTTATGAAGTCTTCTCTTGATTGTAGACTTTGAGAATGATACGCACAGCTCCTGGAGAGTGTTCTTTACTTGTCTGGATGTTGTGAATGGGTTTTTCTTTACCATAGAGAGGATCCTGCTATCATCCACCACTGTTGTCTTCCGTGGACGTCCATGCCTTTTTATGTTGCTGAGCTCACCAGTGTGTTTTTTCCTCAGAATGTACCAAACTGTTGATTTGGCCACTCCAAATGTTGGTGCTATCTTTCTTATGGATTTATTTAGTTTTTGAAGCCTTAAAATGGCCTGTTTCACTTACATGGACAGCTCCTTTGAACGCATGATGTAGGTTCACAGCAATAGATTCCAAATGCAAATACCACACTTAGAATCATCTCCAGACCTTTTACCTGCTTAATTGATGAAGAAATAACGAAGGAGTAGCCCACACCTGGCCATGAAACAGCTTTTGATTCAATTGTCCAATTACTTTTGGTCCCTTGAAAAAGAGAGATGGCTACTCTTAAGAGCTGTAATTCCTAAACCCTTCCTCCAATTTGGATGTACATACCCTCAAACTAAACCTCAGAGTGTGCACTTTCAGCCCATATCCATTATATAACTATAGCTTGAATATGTTTTGGTAAATACCTGAAAAAACTAAAATTGTGCCTGTGTCCAAATATATATGGACCTAACTGTAGCCGGTTTGATCTCTTCCAAAATTGATCTATCAGTTCTATGGGCTGTCCGAGCATATAAGTACCATAAAATGGTAACTGCAGACTAATTTCACTTATAAAAACTACATCAAAAACTATTGTTATATATCTATAGAACATTTAACTTAAACTAAGAGGACTATATGTACTCAAACTGTGAATCTAGCACATGATCACACAATGTACAATGCAGTCAAAATTACCATCTCTCAAATTATTATGCACAATATGAAGGATCTAAAACTGTACATTTTTGCAGTTTATGTTAAAATGTAAAGTGGCAACCTATTAGGATTCTCAGATTTGATCTTGTAATGTCCACGGTATAAGCAATGCTTTTAATTTCACAGCTGGAAAATGTTTAGACCAAATGTTAGGACCACTGTGCTTGATCAGACAGGAGCATGAATTTGTATACATATTCGCAATATTCACATTTTTACATAGATTAGTAGATGTTTTTGTGGCCCAAATGACCAATTTAATCTCCTTTTAAATGTGAACTGGTGACATGGTCTTTAATAGACCTCTTTTATATGAAAACTTAATAACAAAGTAGATGATATAAATATCATTTGTGACCTGGAGCTTCTTCTCTTCTCTTCTGCTGCTTCAAATAGAGATGAAAGGAAAGTGTTATAACTGAAGCTGAAATCACATTTAAAGTGAACCTGTTGCTTTACCATACAGAGCTCCAGACAAAAATTTTTTTTTTAGTTTTGGAAGAAGTGGAGAAGAGATAGAACCTCTCTTTTGTTTTTTTATTTATGATCTGTGCTTCCATTGTGGAGATTTGAAATCGTGTTCTCTCAGGAAAACTCTCCAGACTGCATCAAAACACTTGTTACAATAGGAAGGACCTCCGTCCTCTATGTTCATTTCTTGCCCGGTGTCTTGTTCTAGTATCAAGGGGAGAGTAAAGGTGGCCATACAGTCTGTAGACTGAACAAAAAAAATCAGATTCCTCCAATCACACTATACTGCACAGATAGATTAATCTCCCACTGTGGTTATTGTATTATGACAGTCAGCACCAGCGGCTGACAGAATACCTGATAAGCAGCTGTATCTGATTGGATGCAGTCATTGTTTGGCTGACAATTTTCTGTCTGGCCTTTTTGCTCTCAGTTGAAGGATGTAGGGAGCAAGGGTGCTGACAGGGTCACTCACAGAGCAAATTTCATCGATTTAACAGAAGCCAGATGAAATTTACATAAGGTGTGGCCAGCTCAAATGAAGTAACCTATCCACAACAGAGTTACAGACAGCAATATAACATTAAAAGATCTATTAATACTTCCAAAGAGAATCTGTCCTTTCTGTCAACCTGTGACAACCAGTGACTTTATCCCTTCCCCACTCTGTCCAAAATTAAATAAAAAGTTTTGTCTGTCATTAGGTATGGAAAAGAAAATTTCTGGAGGAGAAGACTGCAAGGAGAATGACTGTAATATCTCAGCCAAAATCTGGTGACATTACACTGCTACTTCCACCTTTGTTGTAATGCCACAGTTGATTAATATGTTTAAAAGAGGCTGTTGATACCTGATAAATCTTCTGCCAAAGTTCGGTTGACCTTGAAGTTCAAGATACTTTTGTTCATTGCCATGCACATTTATGTTTCAAATAAAAATGGAAGCAGGTGCAATTCCAGACTGGCAGACTTTTATGTACAGATTGTACAAATAAAAATCAGTGTGCACTTTATACATTATAGCAATTGCTAAAGTGTTATGGCAGAATATATAGATTGGCTTGAGATATACTTTAACCATTAGCCACCCGGCCTATAGCCGTTTGGCGGCCGCAAAAATGCTGCAGATTTCCGGGGTATACGCCATTTGGCATCCTCCCGAACATGCGAAGTTAGTGTGGTTGCAGAGCCGCGCAGTGGCGCGATCTGTCACCGGCCGTGTACCTCGGACACGGCCGATGACAGATCTGAGTACCGGCCCTCGTTGCCGGTACCATGTGACCTGCTGTGACCAATCACAGCAGGTCACATGACAGTTGTGTACAATGGATGGCTTCATTCATGCCATCCATTGTATACTAGTGCCTAGCTTTGAATGGTCACAGCAGGTCACAAAAAACCCTGAATGAATCAATGTCATTCAGGTAAATGCTTGCTTATAGCAAAGTAATTCTTTGCTATAAGCAAATTGTGTAAAAAAAAAAAAAAAAAAATACTGATCACTTCCCCAAAGTAGTACAATGTTACTATGGTAACATTGTACTACTTTGGTCATAGTAAAATATAAAAAAAAAATCTTAAAAAAAGGTAATAAAAAATAATAAAAAAATAAAAAATAAAAAAAATATATATATTTTTCATACTGTCACCAGTCAGTGTCCCTGATCACCGCTATGCCAGTTATATGATGACGCTGTTCTGCACTGGTGTCAGTATGTAAAAAAAAAAAAAAAGTGAAAATAATTTTTTTAATTTTTTCATTTTCCGAAAAATTATGACAAAAAAAATACAACTTCAAAAAACTCGTCATGCCTCTTATGAAGTACGTCGGACTGTCTACTCTGCAAAAAGGGGTCATTTGGGGATATCTGTACTATTCTGACTTTCTTGGACCTCAAGAAATTAGATTGGCTGTCAGTACTTCAGGATTGATCAATTTTCAGATCTATACCATAGTTTGTGAACTCTATAACTTTCCTACAAACTAACAAATACATCCTAATTTGGGTTATTTTCACCAAAGACATGTAGCAGAATACATCTTGGCCTAAATTTATGAAGAACAATTATTTATTTGTAAACTTTTATAACAGAAACAAAGAAAAACGTGTTTTGTTTTCAAAATGTTTGGTCTTTTTTTGTTAATTTAGCAAAAAATAAAAACCCCAGTGGTGATTAAATACCACCAAAAGAAAGCTCTAGTTGTGTGAAGAAAATTATAAAATTTTAGTTTGGGTATAATGTTGTATGACCGCGCAATTGTCATTCAAAGTGTGAGCACTGAAACCTGAAAAATGGCCTGGGCAGGAAAGTGTAAAATTGCCCGGTATTGAAATGGTTAAGAAACTAGTAGTCACATTTAGGTACACTGGAGTGGCCATTTACTCACCATGCTCAGATGCAGGCACAGGCTCCATACACTCCATTTCTCACAACTGCCTGGGTTCCTGAACACATCTATGCAGTTTAAATTCCTCATCTTTTCTCCCTGCCTCAGCAGCTCAAGAGGCCACACTTGATGAGGCAACGGTAACTAGGCAAGTGATCTGCAGTCAATTGAGCAACCCTCCACTGTCAAAACCAACATGCGACAGCCCTGGCAGAGCCTCTTAATACACGGTTTCTCTGCAAGACCAAGTTGCTGTGAGGGCCTTACTCCTGCTGCTACCAGAGTTCTCCAATTCCAGTGGGACAGCCCTTAGTTTTTGCGTAATGGATCCCTCCAGCTGTTTGCCTGTGTTACCAGTGTTACCCCAGATTTCACTGAGCAGGATGCTTTTCATGGGGATAACCACCAGTAGCTGTTTGCGTTCCGAACTCTTTTATTGAAGTAGTGATTCTCAGCTAGAGTCTCTGTTGTTCTAGTGTCATATCATGACTATTCTAAGGAGCCATGTTACCATGATTGAATGACAGAGACATTGCTGTAAGAAGACCATGTTTGTATGGCTTTCATAAGCTGTATTTTGTTATTCTGCAGTTTTTACATGCTATTTGACATCCTGAATCTGTTTTGCATTATTGCTTCCAACATTACAGTTGTTTAGTAAACTGCAAGTTACAGTTACTCCCTGTTTGACTATTTGACTGATTGCCTATTCTATAAAGGAAACCCATTGTCAACCTGTTGTATCACACCCTGGTTGTTCCTCTACACTTTATTTTGAATAAAAACATGTGCGACAACACAAATATGAATTTAACTTTATTAGTTAACCTGCAATATATTAACAGTAAGCCGCCTAATGACTAGGGCTCCTGTCAGCCATTAACCCCCCTGGCGGTATTCCCGAGTGTAGCTAGGGGTTAACTTTCAGTACCAAAAGTGGTAACCCCGAGCTACACTCGGGATTACCCTGCAGCATTGCTCTGGGATCCCTCCAGCACTTACCTTGTCTTTGCTCCCGCAATGTCCCCCCTGCAGCGTCCCTGGCCATGTCTTCCGGGCCGATGCCAGCATCCGTCTTCCGGGTTCCGTTCCCTGCGAGTGTCGGGACGTACGGGACATACGGGTGATAGAACCTGCGGAAAATTCAAAAATTTAAAAAATGTGACATTCCCTCAATACACTAAAATCTGAGAGTATTACATTACTGTATCAAAGCATTTCACATACATTTTGTCCTGAGTGCTTTGTCCTGTGCCCTGCCTGCATTTTTACAGTTCTTTCTGTCTGGAAACTGAGAAACGTCCATGGCATCCAAAAAGCGTCCTTTTAGGTCAAAAGCGGTTTTAGACCAGCTAGAGAACAGCGATAGTAAATCAGAACCACTTGCAGAATTGAGTGATAATGATTCGTGGGGAAATTTGTCATCAGACACTGAAAATGATTTTGCAACTAAGCTCAGTGATGTGCAAACTTGGTGCTCTATTTTGAATTTCAGTGTTTTTGGTTTGATTACATTATTGAATTAAATTTATTATTATATTATTATTTTTTAGGATTATTATATTATGATTTGTGATTTCATATTTCAAAATTTTATCATACTACTAGACTCTTGTTCGGACAGATTTTAGTGAGTTATTCCTAAGAATTACAGGCCTACAATAAAAAAATAACATATTTCCATTGAAAACAATGAACTGCTTTGAGAACAGAAATACTGACATAATCAGACCGCTAGGGAGGTTAATGGAACTATTGCCATGATATGCCAGATTCCTCCTAATCTAAGAGGTATGAGATGACCATCTAAGTGGTATGAGATGAGTAGCTCTTTAAAACCGTGTACACATGTATGCACATGAAAGCACTGTTTGCCACTAAAACAACTAAAATAGTTATTTAAATTGCAACCAGGCTTCCCATATTATTTACATCGTGCAAACAATAGGCCAGTTCACTGTCTATCAGACTATTTTGGGGCTGGGCTGTGGTCAGGGGATCAGGGGAACTAAAAAAAGCAACTGGGCAGTGGTCAGTGGGAGTACAAAATTACCGTACCTCAGTGGTCAGTTGGTCAAGTGGAGTACAAAATGTCCTATGCTGGTTGGTTGAAATTAATGTCCCTGTGTTAATGTGAATAGTAAAATCATCCACCCCCAGCAATGGTACCAGGGAGAATTAGAGCTCCCCCCAGCTTTTATATTAGTGCAAGTGACAAAACATTCTTTTAGGGATATCTTCCTTAAGCTGGCCATACATTGATTAGCTTTTTCTGATTAGTCAGTGGGCTGATTGAAAAACTGAATGGATTCTCCCTTCCACACAGACAAGGTGGATGCGGGAATCCTCCCCATTGAGCTATTGTATTCTGACAGCAGGATGCCTCCGCTGTCAGAATACACTGTCCAGTGCTGCAGGAAATTAGCTTCATGTGCTGATTGAATGAATATTTACCAGCAGCCATTAGAACATCTCCTCTCCAATGGGAACGGCCTTAGATGGATCAAAATTTGGCCAGTCCCTGCTGAACCGGCCAAATTTGAATCCATCTATGGCCAGCTTTAGATTCAACCAGCCAAATCAACAGATAACACAGGCAAGCAGACATGTTCAGCATGTGTAATTGCTGCCTTCAGGCCAGGGGCAGACTGACCATTCGAGCACTTGGGCACTGCCCTAGGGCCCGGGGTCAGTAGGGGGCCCCATGAAATGCCCCTGGTACCTTTTTATAGGCTTTTTTGGGTATGTTTTGAGTGTGAGCAAGGACCCAGGGGCCCCATGATCCCCTATTGCCCAGGGGCCCCATGAGTTGTCAGTCTGCCCCTGCTTCAGGCTGTGCTTTCAACACCAATACCACAACACAGTTGTAAAACTGCTAAGAGAAAAATATCTGAACTGTTATAAACAATGCAGGCACGACAACATGAGCAGCAAAAGTTTAGGTGGTGAGTCCTCACAGCTCAACTGACAGCAGCTTACTGCAACAACAAAAAGTCCAAACAGCATATCCAGCACTTTTTTTCCACTAGCTTATTGGACTGGAGTGCCCAAGACAGCCTCTTCTGCCGTCCAATCATTGTCCTGGCTGTTGCTGTTAAATTTCACTATAAAGTGTGAAGTAAAGCACCAAGTATAAATCTCTGTCTGGATTTTTTCATTTTTTGTCACCACAAGACAAGACAGATCTGTTGTATACTGCAAAGTGTGAAAGTGAATCCTGAGCTACATATGTCTTAACAAAGGGGGGCTTTGCAATCACCTCTCTTTCTCTTTCATCACGACCAACAACGCTACCATCAGTCCCACCACGCAAGCCAAGGTCCTAGGTGTCATTCTATACTCTAACCTGTCCTTCCAACCCCATGCCCAATCGCTGACAACCGCATGCAGGTTCCACCTCCGCAACATCTCCAAAATACGCTCGTTCCTAACCCCAGACACTACTAAACAACTTGTTCACTCCTTTATTATCTCACGCCTGGACTACTGCAACTCCCTCCTCACCAGCCTACCCCAAAACAAGCTATCCCCGCTCCAGTCTATCCTCAACTCAGCGGCCAGACTCATCCACCTTACCAACCGATCCTCTTCTGCCATCCCCCTCTGTCATTCCCTCCACTGGCTCCAGATTGCCCAACGCATCAAATTCAAACTACTAACACTGACATACAAAGCCATTCATAACGCTGCCCCAAACTACCTCACCGACCTGATACCCAAATACCACCCTACCTGTAATCTTCGCTCCTCACAAGACCTCTTATTCTCTAGCTCCCTGGTCTCCACCTCCCACGCCCGACTGCAGGACTTCTCCAGAGCTTCCCCCATCCTCTGGAACTCACTTCCCCAATCCATCAGATTGTCCCCTACCCTCCTCACCTTTAGGCGCACCCTGAAAACCCATCTCTTCAGGGAAGCCTACCCCACCCTCACCTAACAGCCGATCCCCTCCACTCCTCACTCCATTCCATCCCCCACAGCCATCTCCTCCTGTATCACTATTACCTCCCTCCTAGACTGTAAGCTCGAAAGGGCAGGGCCCTCTAACCCCCGTGTATCGTGTATTGTTTTGCTACTGTATTGTTTCATGTCTTGTCCCCCATTCTAATGTACAGCGCTGAGCAAACCCTTTGGCGCTATATAAATACTCTATAATAATAATAAGGTGCTTAGCTGCTATGTTGTCCAGCACTGATGATGGAATGCAAACTGAAAAATCAATATAGTTAGACCATGCCAGTTTATTTGATGAATATTTCATGGCCAACACCAGGCTCAAGTACATACTCTTGTTGACTTTTACCTTTGTCAAACACTACATGTGCTGTCTATGTTTTTGTATATGATGTGAGGCACTGGCTGGCAGGGTTGTGGATGGAATTTATGTGTTACCTAGGTTTCTTATTCACACAGGGTGAGGGGCTCCAGGGTTTGTGCCTGCTAGAGCGAAAACAAACTTTTTGTTTTCTGTGAGCTTAGTAATTATGATCTTCATCCTGGAACCCATGGGATTTGTGGAGCTTTGGATAGGATAACTATTATTATTATTATTATTAACAAACAGGATTTATATAGAGCCAACAGTGCTTTACAAAATAATGCCTTCATTCCTAGATCCACCTGGCAGCCAAACCTCTTCATCAGCCAAATAATTTCAAACACGGGTGATATGAAAGCTACCACACTCTAATATTAGTTATAATAACAAAATACTAAATCACTTAGGCTTTTAAGGCATCGAGTATCAAAAAATGACAATCACATATCAACATACAGTACATAGTTTTATTTTACATAGTTACATAGTTAGTCTGGCTGAAAAAAAAGACAAAAGTCCATCCAGTTCAACCATTAAAAAAAATAAGTTATAATCCTATACCCACAGTTGATTCAGAGGAAGGCAAAAAAATCCCAGCAAAGCACGATCCAATTTACTCCTGCAGGGAAAAAAATTCCTTCCTGATCCCCCGAGAGGCAAATCGGATATTCCCTGGATCAACTTTACCTATAAATGTTAGTATCCAGTTACATTCTGTGTATTTAAGAAAGAATCCAGGCCTTTTTTAAAGCAATCCACTGAGCTGGCCAGAACCAACTCTTGAGGGAGTCTATTCCACTTTTTCATAGCTCTCACTGTGAAGAAACCTTTCCGTGTTTGGAGATTAAATTTCTGTTCCTCCAGACGTAAAGAGTGCCCCCCTATTTTTACACAATAAAAAAGACTGTACATAAAACAAATAAATAAGGTGCATTCAAAACAAATATCCAGCCCTCTACAAGCCTATTACAACTGTAAGTCAAGATAGACAAATGCTCTGTCCCAAAAAAGACCATGTACAGTGCTATAAATGAATAAATTCAACACAAAGAGGGAGAAGAGGGTCATCAATGGTCTATATGAGTGTCCACGCTGCTTCAATAAATATGTAGGTACGAATACACATCACATTCAGCCCAAGACCCCCCAGTGGGGGAGAGACATAAAATGTATGATAGCCATGAAACCCCAAAGACAGGTACTAAGACATAAATACAAGATGGAACAAAGTATACATACCAGATAGAACAGATTGTTAAACCCTCAGGAAGATGTTCAAACATCACCACCATCAGGGACATGCAACATGGTCAGAGGAAAAGGAAATAAAGCCCAGGACTGGTCAATATATACTTTCACAGGAGTCCACCCACCCATACAGAAGGCTTTTTACCTTCATGCATAGAATAGAATAATCTTTACAACCACTTTAATGTCATCCAAGACGAGGATCTCTGTATTATACCATGCTACTTCTGTATCTGGTAAAATACAGCTTTTTTTTAAAACCCTTAACCTCTCTTTTGCTTGGCCGCCTTTTTTTTTATAGTCCTGAAAATCATTCAATTGGCCAAAAATGGAAAAAAAGGCAATATTCGATTAGGAAAGGCATTTTTTTGTTTTTTTTTGTTTTTATCAGCCTCATCCTTTATCTTATTCTAGGCAGATTTCCAAGAGTGGAAAAGCTGAAAATACCATTAAGCTAATTTATATTTGCCCGTGAATTGAATTCTGGGGACGAGTCGCACAAATAAGAAATGGAAAAATTGTAATAGTTTTGCTTAGCTGGTTGCCAGTGGCTTCAGTGCCTTCTGAGCTACTGGTCCATAAAAAATATACAGGCTAGTGGTTCTGACTTTTCTTGCCATATACTTGTTCCAGGTCAATGACTCACACAGTATGGAAAATACAATATCACTGCAATCAGCGCTCTATCCGTCTCATAGAAACCTCAACGTTAAAACAGAGTTCCAGTAGTTTTGTGTTTATTAAAAGTCAGCAGCTACAAAAACTTTAATTAACACATCCAGGGTCCAGTGTTGTGCTCACCCGCGCCGTCCCTTCTCTGCCTTTTCTCTCCTCGGCATCACAACTGTGGGCACCAGACTGACAGCTTGCGGCTTCACAGCCGGTTGCCCACTGCACATGCGCGAGTTGCACTGCACATTCCAATTGGTCCAGCAGTCTTCTGGGATCTGTGAAAGTTGCCAGAAGACTGCGGGAGGATGGAGTGGGCCGAACTTCTGGCTCACTTCACCACGACGAACTGAGCCGGAAGTGGGAGTGGGTACCTGTCAAAACCAGGTACCTGCTGCCCCCTCCCCCCCAAAAGGTGCAAAATAAGGCATTGGAGGGGCGGAGGAGGCAAACAAGTGGAGCCTCCACTTTTGGGGGCGTTGCGGAAGCAATCCTGAGCCAGACTGTGTGCCATGCATAGACACACAGTGTAGCTCAGTTCTGCCCCCTGCTCCCTCCTCACAGGATTTGACTAAAATCAGTGTGAGCCAATGGCTCCTACTGCTGCCACATCTCCTGTGAGAAAAAAAGAGAGAGGAGAGAAGAGCTGTTGCATGAAAAATATATCTCCTATTGTCCCTGATAACTGCTACACCAGTCATATTGTCTCTGATCACCTCCACACCTGTTACAGTGTTCCTGACTACCGCCACACCAGTAACGGTCTCTGATCACTGCCACACCAGTCTCGGTGTCCATAATCATTGCGACACCAGTCATATTGTCCTTAACTACTGCCACATCAGTCATTTTGTCCCTGATCACCACCACACCGGTTGCAGGGTCCCTGGTCACCGTCGCAACAGTTACAGTGTCCCTGATCACTGCCACACCAGTGCAGTATTGCCTCTGCCTTCTGCCTGTGCTAAACCTGGCCTGTTTATTGACCATGTTTCTTCCTGCTGCTTGGACTAATCCTTTACCTATTTGAAAAAATAACCAAGCTTTCTAGTGCCACATCCTAAAAAATGCAAATAAAATATTGCCGGACAAGAATTGTACGGCTCAGCTAGTGGATTTTTAGGCACAGTAGGAGACCATACTATCATTTAAAATGAACAGTTTATTCACATAAAATGGTCACAGAAAATATGTATGAAACAAACAATACATACTTAACCCCCAGACACATCAAGGGGTAGTAGAAGATCAGTACATAGTTTATCCCTTGACATATGACACGTCACCTATAGTGTACTTGTTGATTACAAGAATAAGGTAGAGAAGTAGAAAAATGGTCAATGCGTTTCGCCTACATATCTGGCTTCTTCAGGACCGTAACTTCTATATAAGGGAAAGCAGCAAACCTATTTGGGCACAGCTTACAAATAACAGTGGGGTAAGTGAGCGCAGAAAGTACTGAAAAAGGCACAATGCAGCAGCTGGCATACAAGGTAAATCTCAACACCTTAAAAACTCAAAATCACATGCAGACAGGGTATGCAGCGCTAAACAAAAATTAAATGTAGAGAACTAAGTTCCCAGTAGTTCCGTATAAATGAAGTTATGATGCTGGTAGCCAGTTCAGATTCCAAATGTGATAGTAGAACCAAACCAGTTAGAGTAAAAAAATGTTCATAACAGCAAGGCATCAATATGCAATCCTGAAGAAACCAACAAAATCATGCGCTTACCACAAGGGCATACAAACAAGGCGTTGTATGCATATACTCTGGTGTATCATCAGTGGGCAGAAGAGCCTGGTTCACATTGCAGACAGCATCCGGTCACTAGGAGGAGATATCAGCACACACTCTAGGATCCCATCCAGCTCATTAGATAGGTCCAACGGCGTCCAGCCTCCCAGTATATACTTCTCCTATGGTGGTCCACCTTTCATGACTCGCAAATAAATGAGTCATAAAGCAAAAACGATATGATGGTGAAGTATGTCTTTATTAGAAATTTCCAAACAGAAGGTATATAACTCACATGAGCAAATAGCCAGGTCGGGTGTCAACCTCCCTGGTGATCTAGGGCTCCCTGGTGTGTAATGGCGTCAGCTGGGCGAGTCCCCTAACATGTTTCGAGCTTGGGATGGATTCATGTCATGCATTCAGAGAAACGTGAGTGATGAGAAAGGAGTGGTAGTAGAATTAGAAATATTCATGCAAAAGTTAAGGAGAAGCCTAGAAAAGAAATCTAACTTGTATTGGCACAGCAAATTCTTTGAACGTTACATTGAGGAAAACAATAATCCGAGAGGTTTATGTGTTCAGATATTTCCCAATGTCAGAAATATAACCATGGAGTTTAAAGCAGCATGGGAGAACACCTTACAAAGCTGCTCTAGAAATATGATGCAACTACTTCTTGCACAATATATTAAGGAAATTATTGAGATTGATGAGGAGGTTAAATTACTTTATAATCAACACCATACCCTCTGCTCACATCCTGATTTTGTTATTAAAAACAGGGAATTACAAGAACATCTCGAACAGTTAAACATTGATTTAATACAACAAAAAGAGCAATAATTCCTCAGAGATAAAATGGCTTTTTCCAGTAACTACGCATACAAATGGCCAGAAGGTGGACACAGGCGTCCGTGGGCCCAGAGAAGAACACAGTTTAACAAAAATTTTCGTACACAAGAACAGGATGGGATAGAATCAGACTCTTCTAATGCCTCTACATTTATCTCGCACTTCACAGGGCACACATGCTGCTCATTGGAGACACCGTTTATCCCATAAGAGACCTAAAGATGGAGATGGCACCGGTTGCAAGTGGTAAGAAAAGATTGGTGGAACAGGGGACTTTACCCCCTAGTTCCAACATACTTCAGTCACAATCGAATGTTTCACAGATGGGACCAGTTGTCCCCAACACTATTAGATCCAATGCAGTAGATGGTATTCCTGATACACCTCTTCCTACTTCACAATTGTCAGTTCATTCTGAACATACACACATACATATTTCTAACACTGACTCTAACACAAACTTTCCTGAGAATTTTTTAGGACCATAATTGCAGGGAGAAATAATAAACATACCACACTCACTCACAGGCACCATGGACTCATTTGTTGTCAAGCTGGCATCTCAGACTTTACCCCCTAGTTCCAACATACTTCAGTCACAATCGAATGTTTCACAGATGGGACCAGTTGTCCCCAACACTATTAGATCCAATGCAGTAGATGGTATTCCTGATACACCTCTTCCTACTTCACAATTGTCAGTTCATTCTGAACATACACACATACATATTTCTAACACTGACTCTAACACAAACTTTCCTGAGAATTTTTTAGGACCATAATTGCAGGGAGAAATAATAAACATACCACACTCACTCACAGGCACCATGGACTCATTTGTTGTCAAGCTGGCATCTCAGAATTAGGTCTTAATGTCATCAATCTTTTTTCACATAATCTCACCACAACTGAACAAGAGGTATTTAGATTGGGTCTGACTTTCTGTCCCATCCAACAATTAGATCATTTTGAGGTTACTAAGGATATTCATATATTTGCACGGAAACTCACCTATAAATATTTGATGAGGAACACAAAAAGAAAAAAAGTGAAAAGGCACTTAAAGATCAGTGGAAAGATTGCAATGTTAATGATTTCTGTGCTCTAAAAAGGACCTTATGAACTTTTTTAGAAGAAAATGAAGGCCCGGACGGAGCAACAGTACGGACATCTGTGTGAGTGTCCACCAACAGAGGTTGTATATGACCGCCTTCCAAAGGTCAAAAACAAATCCGATAAGTTTCCACCTCTGCAAACTAACCCCAATGATATGGCTTTTGTTACCCAGGTATCCAAAAAAATTGGACAAATTTACACGCAGGGATATCACTCTGCTAATCTGTCAGTGGATCAGGCCCAAGTCTTACGTGTTTTGAGTCATGACCAATCTATTGTTATTAAACCTTCAGATAAAGGTGGTAATGTGGTCCTTATGGATAAGGACCAGTATCGACAAATGTATTTAGATATTCTCCATAACAATGAATGGTATGGACCAATCCCTAGTGATCTGTCTTACAGATTTCAGAGTGAATTCTTGGAGCACCTAATGGCAGCCTATCATAACGGAGCAATTACTAAAGATGTATAGGAGTCTCTTGTAGTTAAATTTCCACGCACATCTACGTTTTACGTGTTACCCAAAACTCAATGCAATACAACATTGGCTGCAATTGATATAGAAGCTCTGTACAGTAGAATACCTCATTCTAAAGCTCTTTCTGTGATCAAATGCTTCCTTAGAGAGAGACCTCAGGAAGTGCATCTGTATAGTGATTTCATACTGGCTCTGTTGGAACACATTCTAACTAGAAATGTCTTTACATTTGATGGCTCCCACTACCTCCAGGTACAGGGTGTGGCAATGGGGACATGTTGTGCCCATCATACGCAAATCTGTACCGGAAGGGGTGGGAATGCATGGCATTCTTGGATGAGAAATTTAGTAAATTTTGGCCATATATATTGTTGTGGCTTCGCTACATAGCTGATGTTATCATTCTGTGCGTGGGATCTACTCAGGAGTTCTATGAATTTATGTCTATATTAGGTACTAATGACTTCAATTTAAAGTTTACTTCTCATATCAGTGATAAATCCATCTCTTTCTTGGATATTCAAATTACGATACTGGATGATGGCACCATTGGTACCACCCTATATCGTAAATCAACAGCAAGAAATACTATCTTGCACGCAGATAATTTCCATCCGAGGACACTTAAACGCAGCATACCTTATAGTCAATACCTGAGACTCTGACGGATCTGTTCAAATGATCAGTATTTCAAAAGAGAGGCAGAAGTATAAGCCGTGTACCGGGTTGGGCTCCCCAGGATACAGTGAAGTCACGAACGAGGAAAGCAACCCCAACACCAGTTTTTGTCACAACAGAATTTTACTTAGATGTGGCAAAGAAACAAAACCACAAATGCTGGAATATACAATAAATTTACATACACCCAGCCAAAAGGCTGAGACCCCTGTGCTGCACGGCACCTCCTGATGGATGAAGGTAGAAAGTGTAGTAATTTACCTACTGGCGAGCACAACTAAGCTGCCACACCTTACCTGTTATTACACTAAAAGAACAAGAATCAGTGTATGGGTGTATGGTATGGGCTAGCCTGCAGTGCAGCACAAAAGCTTACAATCTTACACAAATCTACAGTATTCCCCCCTCCCATAACTGGTCCTGTAGCACGTGCCTGAGTATTCCTTCTGAGCAAAACGCCAGTCTGGCTTGAATTTGTAGGATTTAATCAGCTCTCCAATGCGAAATGTCACCCCAAGTGGTGGAGTCCTTCCAATGATCAGTAACAACACTTGTGGCCTGACACAAACAGAGACCCTAACTAACTATAGGCCTGTCTCAGTCCTATAGGCGCCAACACTGAAATGAGGTGCGTGCACGATCTTACCGACCTGGGTCTGCTTTGCATCCGCTGGTGACTCTGAACAGAACAAATGTCTCTCCACAAAGCATGCGATATCACAGTATATATATTGCTTAGTTCCTCAGCTTCCCATCAGCTTCCTGGCAGCAATCTTCCCTTCTTTGAACAGGGTTAGCATCTTGAACACCATCAGCTTCACTCAACTGAATTTCTGATTTCGGAGGGCTGTCCTCACATCTGGATGGCATCGGATTCTCAGATCACACAGCCCCCCTTCTCTCTCTCAAGCATGGCTGCTCTCCTCTCCTTTTCCTCTTCACTCTCCAAGTGTAAAACCCCACCCCTTCATGAATATAGAAATCTCTATGCAGTCTGAGGCTGTGTTAGAAAAAAAAGTGACATCTTGTGACTAAACTGCAGAATGTTAGTCAGAACGTTTTTAATTTACTTCAATCAGTGTTCAAACAATGAAAGCTGTTTCCCCATCTCACATGCCACCCCACTAGAGGTTGTCGTCCTCGGCAACCCTCCCCATACAAACTCATTCTGGGCATAACGCTGTGGGGGCACACCAGCATTGGGCCTTGTTGACCTTCGTAGAGTGACAGGCTCAGAAGCACTGGGAATGTCAGGCACATTTAATGGGAGAGGAGCTGCTGACTGCTCAACACTTTCCCTTAGTGGCAAACTTGCTAAGGTTGGAGCCTCTGTGGGTACCGGGGCAGGGACAACCCACCATTCCTCCCCCTCCTCTAAGGGGATTTCCTCTGTACTCTGAGCAGGAGGAGCCATCCCCTCCACGCACACTGGTTCATCAAAATTAAAACGCCTCAACATGTTACGATGCAAGTTTCGTGAGGGCCCCCCAGTCCCTATTGGCTCTACCTCATAGACTGGGATGGCAGGGTCGACCCTCCTCTTCACCGTGTATGGGACCACCTCCCACCGCCCATCCAACTTTCCAGATGGCCGCTTGGCTTTGACTATCACTCAATCACCCGGGGCATACCCTTCCTTCTGCACTGGACTTGGATTGGGGTGTACCACTTGTCTAAGGCGCTCCCCCACAACCTTGTGGATCACTCTCAGCCGGCGGCGGTGCTCTTGTACCCATGCGGTAGTATTTCTTGGTGCTGGCTCCATCGGATCGGGCATGTGGAGATCTTCAATCTCCCGTCCTGCCCTCCCAAACATGAGCATATGTGGGGAGTATCCGGTGGTACTGTGTACCCTGTTATTATAGGCCCACATCAGTTCAGGTAGGTATTTGGGCCACCGAGGCTTTTGGCGGTCCTTCAGAGTCTGCAGCATCTGGAGCAAGGTGCGGTTGAACTGCTCGCACGCCCCGTTTCCCTGGGGGTGATACGGGGTGGTGCTGGAACGTTGATCCCATACAGTTGGTACAACTCGTTCATTAGAGTACCCTGAAAACATACCCCCTGGTCCGAATGTATTCTCTGTGGACACCCGAACACCTGTATAAAGTGTTTGCAGACCACTTCAGCGGCCGACTCTGCCGTCTGGTCTCTGGTGGGTACAGCCACCGCATACTTTGTGAAACGATCTGTCATGACTAGACAGTACGAGTATCCCAAGGTAGAGTACCCAATCTGTACATAATCGATCATAAGGAGCTCTAGGGCTGCTGATGTCCGGATGGCCTGGACAGGAGCCCGCTGTTCAGTACTCTTACTCAGTCCGCAGGGCCGACACTTAAGGCATGCCTCGGCCACCATGTCTGCCAAATCTGGACAGTACACGAGCCGTTGGAGCCACTTGAACGTTTTATCGCTCCCAAAATGGGCACCCCTCTAATGGGGCTTCCCGGGCAGCCTCCGGTCCCAATGACATGGGGATGACAATCTGTCGCCGGTACTGCAACTCTGACTGCAAGTATATGGTCCAACACAGGAGGCCCTGGGTAACAGTTAGCTTATCCCACTGCCTCAACAACTTTTGGCCCTCGGGAGTCAGACGAGCCCGCTCTTCTGACCGAGGCCATATCTTGGTCCGGACCCTTTCTTTCACTTTCCACAGGTCCGGGCAGCTATCCTGGACCCTCTCCCAATCAGCCAACGTCTTTCCCAACACCATTGGCATCCCGGACGCCACCCCACTTGAATGTGCCACGTCCTGGAACATGGGTAATCGACCAAGGTCAGGAGTTTCAGTGTCCTCTAGCTCCTCATCAGCACTCTGAGCCGAGAACCCTACAGGGACTCGGGAGAGTGCGTCAGCGTTGCCGTTCTCCCTACCTGACTGGAACTTGATGCGGTATTGGTACTTAGAGAGGCGAGCCAACCACCTCTGCTCAAGCGCACCGAGTTTGGCATTTTCCAGATGTGCTAACGGGTTGTTGTCAGTTATCACGGTCACCTCTGCACCGGTCAGGTACTCTGCGAACTTTTCGGTCATAGCCCACACCAGTGCCAGTAGTTCCAATTTAAAGGAGCTATAGTTGTCAGGGTTGCCCTCTTACACCCTCAGAGCCTGGCTGCCATAGGCAATGACTCTCTCACGTCCATCCTGGACTTGGGATAACACAGCCCCCAAACCATGTAGACTTTCGTCAGTGTACAACAGGAATGGGGTGTCGAACCACGCATAAGCCAGAATCAGAGCACTAATCAGTGCCCCCTTCACTGCTTCAAAGGCCCCTTGTTGCCGGGGTCCCCACTCGATGGGACGATTCTTCGGGCTCCCTGCAGTGCCCCTTAATAACTCATTTAACGGGCCCACCAAACGAGCAAACTTGGGTATAAACCTCCTGTAGTAGCCGGCCAGTCCAATGAACGCCCGCACCTCTCGTAGTGTACTCGGCTGGGGCCACTTCTGGATGGCCTCCACCTTGTCGGGGGTTGGCTTTACCCCCTCCTGGGTGACCAAATGTCCCAAATACTCTGTTGTCGAAACAGTTGGCACTTCTTGGGCTTGATTTTGAGCCCATGGTCTCGCAGCCGTCCTAAGACCTGTCACAGTTTCTGGAGGTGATCCTCAAAAGAGGCCCCAAACACTACTACGTCGTCCAGGTATATCAATACCAACTCGAAGTTGAGATCTCCCAGACAGTGTTCCATCAACCGCTGGAATGTTCCCGGGGCATTGGACAGGCCAAATGGCATCCAGTTGAACTCATAGAGACCTATAGGTAGGATGAAGGCCGTCTTCGCTTTGTCTTTCTTGGCCACCGGTACCTGCCAATACCAACTGGCCAGAGTCGAGAAGAATGATGTATGGCGCAAAACCAGATCCCCTCATGCGTTCTCCCTCTACAAATCCGCCTTCCTTACCTACACCACCTCCCTCCACGCCGCCAATCAAGCCTATTTCGTAACACTCAACACCCTCTCCACCTGTCCTCGCCGGCTCTTCTCCACTTTCAAATTCCTGCTCTCCCCCCCCCCCCCCACCTCCACTCAGTACCTCACTCACCACCCACGAGATTGCCAATCATTTCCAAAACAAGATTGACGTAATCTGTAAGGGCATTGTCAACTCGCAATCTACCTCTCCACCTAGCCCCCCTCCCTCCATCACCCCCTCAACTCTCCCCTCATAACCGCACTGCCCCCCACCATACCTGACGCCCCGCACACTATCACCCCCCCAACGCTCCGCTCCTTCAGCCCTGCTACCACTGAGGAGGTCACTAAGGTCTTCACTGATGCCCGCCTCACCACTTGCCCCCTGGACCCTATCCCCTCACAACTCCTTCAGTCACCCCCCTCCTCCATCATTCACTCCCTCACCCACATCTTCAATCTCTCCCTCTCTACTGGCACATTCCCCTCCCCCCTAAAGCACGCACACATCACCCCCATACTCAAAAAACCCTCCCTTGACCCCACTGACCTAAACAACCTTAGACCCATCTCCCTGCTACCACTCACTTCCAAGCTCCTTGAGCGCTTAGCCTACAATCGCCTAAGCGCCGACCTCACTGATAACAACCTCCTTGATCCACTACAGCCTGGCTTCCGTTCCCTACACTCCACCGAAACCGCCCTACTTAAAATCACTAACAACCTGCTAACCGCCAAAGCTAATGGCCACTACTTCGTCCTCCTGCTCTTCGACCTCTCCGCGGCCTTCGACACAGTCGACCACCCCCTCCTCCTTACCAAACTGCACTCCTTTGGCATCAGGGATGCTGCTCTCTCCTGGTTCGCCTCCTACCTATCCCAACGCTCCTTCAGCATCACCCTCCTCTTCTCCATCTATACCTCCTCCCTTGGCAAACTGATACACTCCCACGGCTTCAACTATCACCTCTATGCCGACGACACAAATTTACCTCTTCACCCCCCACCTCACCCCCTCACTCTCCGCCCACCTCTTGAATGACATATCAGACTGGATGTCGCTCCATTTCCTCAAGTTAAACCTGTCCAAAACCGAGCTCCTGGTCTTCCCCCCAGCCCGCGCTCCCTCCCCCCATCCTTTCCATCACGACTAGCAATGCCACCATCAATCCCACCCCACACGCCAAAGTCCCGGGTGTCACCCTGGACTCAAACCGTTCCTTCCAACCTCATGTCCAATCACTATCAAAGTCATGTAGGCTCCACCTCCACAACATCTCCAAGATACGTACATTCCTCACCCCAGACACTAGTAAACAACTCGTACACTCCCTCATCATCTCACGCCTGGACTACTGCAACTCCCTTCTTACTGGCCTACCCAAACAAACGCTATCCCCACTCCAGTCTATCCTGAACTCAGCGGCTAGACTCATCCACCTCACCAACAGCTCCACATCTGCCACCCCCCTCTGCCAATCCCTTCACTGACTGAAAGAGTGCGAAGTGCGGTTAGGATGTGTAACCTGGTGTCCGAGCTGCAGGCAGAGGTTGCATTGGGGGCTTTAGAGGGTGACGTCAGACGGACAGTAATGGTAAGGCCCGAATCTGAGAGAGACACCCTAGAGAAAATCTTCTCCCTGCTGGAGAGAGCCCAAGGGGGGCATGCTAAAGTAGTGCAGCTGTCAGGGCTCCGGGTATGACCAGAGGTGTGTGGCCCGACACAAGGAAACACAGACTTCAGGTATAGCGTGTAAAACAATATAATTTATTAAGGCAACACAGACATAAACGCAGTGCAACAAACCAAACCCAAAACTAACACAAATACGTACAACAAGATGCAACAAACCCAAACCTTAACATATAAATATATAATAAATATGGAGAACAACGTAGTCAGGCGGGCCAGGTCGGCAGCTAACGGGCAGACAAGGTACAAGGAGTAGGCAGAAGATTGGTCAGGAGTAGCTGAGGTCGTCGCAGGCAGAGTTCAAGCAGAGTCAGGATCAGGCAGGAAGCAGACAGGATGCAGGTACAGGGGCTCATGGGAACAATACACCAAGGCCCTGACTGCAGGCCTGGCCATTCCTTAAATACACCTCCTGCAATCAGCCTCAGGTGATGGCTTGATTGCAGGAGTGAGCTTCTGGCTGCTGAGAGCACCCACTGGCCAGCCCTGGTACTGCAGCCCACAAGGCAGGTGAGTCCCACCACCATTGGCGAGTCCATTCCTGACAGCAGCTGCGGAGCCACTTCTTCAACCGACTGCAGCAAGAGGGCGAGACCCTGATGCAGTACTCCAATGCCCTACGGGAGACGCTAAATGAAATACAGCGGCGAGATCCAGAGGCCATGGGAGCTTTCCGGGAGGTGGACTGGCTACTACGAGACCAGTTCATAGTGGGGCTCTCCAACAAGTTCTTACATAACAAATTGCAAGAGAAATTGGAGGTCTTTAGCTATTTACACTGCAGACAGTTGGCGACTTCTGTACATGGTGCGCTTCAGCATGCGCTGACCCCCCTCTATTATTTTACACGGCCTACCACTTCATGGCTGAGTTGCTGTTGTTCCCAGTTGCTTCCACTTTGTTATAATATCACTAACAGTTGACCGTGGAATATTTAGTATCAAGGAAATTTCATGGATGGACTTATTGCACAGGTGGCAACCTATCATGGTACCATACTTGAATTCACTGAACTCCTGAGAGCGACCCATTCTTTCACAAATGTTTGTAGAAGCAGTCTGCATTCCTAGGTGCTTGATTTTATACACCTACAGCCATGGAGGTGATTGGAACACTGGAATCCAATGATTTGGAGGGGAGTCCCAAATCACTGGCTTTAGTGTAATCGGTTCATAAAGTGGAAAAGTCTTCGAAATTTGTTATCAATTAAAACACACTCTGTTTTCCCTCATTATACAAGTCACAAGATCTATATTATTTGGATATCCTCTTTATCCAAAGTAAATGTGGAAATTCGAGTCCTGTAGGGCATGTCTATATTAATCTAATGACATGCCACAAGCTTGTGTTCCTTGTCCGCCCGCGCATGCGCATTGGCATGCGGGCATTAGGCATTGCGGACATAATGTGGCTTGTGATGCTTGGGAGACTCTGCACCTAAAACTATTGAATTAGACAGGGTACGTAGAGCCCTCTTGCCTGTTCCTGTCAAGGTCCTACTTTTCCTCAGGGTTTGTGCTGCTCCATGTGCTGGCATACATCTTGGGTGTCTGCTAAGCATTGTGGGATCCTTTATGCTCTCAGTCCTTTGCAGCTCCTCCCAGGAGGCTGCGGCTTATCACATTTAAGTCTGTCGGTTGCAGCCGTTCTTCACATTCGTGTCCTGTATGTTGCATTGCAGCAAGTTCTTGTTCAGCTCTCGTTGCTCTCCTGGAAACCGACTCAGCTGTGACAAAGACTCCTCTGTCTGTTCCGCTGTTATCGACCCGGCCTGTCCAACCACGCTATAAGTCTTTCCATCTGGCCCCTACCCGCTATACGCCATTGGCGGCAGCCGTACCGCAGCTGGGGTTACTCGGGGGTCGTGACCTGGTCTCAGGCTGCGTCAAGTCCATCCCCACCATCAGGGGCCCTGGTGAAGGGCAGCCTGGGGCTTAGACTCCGCACCCTGAGGGACTCCGGTCTGTGGGTCACCAGAGGCTGTTTCCAGTCGGTGCGTGACCTTACCATAAGGCCTGCCTGACCATTCCACCGCTCCAGCCCTGACACTACACAAATGCCATGAATCCTGATGGTTCAGGTACGCCTTTGCTTCCCATGTTAGTCAGCAGACTTGATCATCAGGATCTCTTGTTGGACCAGTTCACTCAGGCGTTGCAGACTCTGCTTGCACGCACAGCGCACCTTGCTCCTGGTGCTATTAGGCCGGTTGCACTCTGGTGGTCGCTTCCGCTGCTGCTCCGGTTGTTGCGCCTACCTCCGCTTCTGCTGCCAAGCTGCTCATGTCCATGCATCAGGGTTCACGGACCGTTGCCAAGTATGCCATAGAATTTCGTACCTTGGCGGCAGAGGTGGACTGGAACAATGAGGCTCTGGTGGCTGCTTTTTCTCATGGCCTTTCAGATGTGTTGAAGGACAAGATTGCAGCCAAGGAACTGCCGGTGGAGCTCGAAGCACTCATTTCCTTCCTAATCCTGATTGACACCAGGCTCAGGGAGAGGCCTACACTTAAGGAGCGTCTGCGGAGGCCTCCTAACCGATTGGCGCTTACGTTTTCTGTCCCACCGTTCCTCTCTCTCCCCCCACGCCTCCTGGGGAGGGCTTGTCTGGCGAGGAGCCCATGCAGCTGGGGTTTGCTCGCCTTTATGAGGGGGAGCGGGCCTCTCGGCATCGGGAGGGTCGCTGCCTGTACTGTGGTCTCGGTGGGCATTTTCGGCAGTCCTGTCCGGTCCGTCCGGGAAACGCTCGCACCTGAGATCATGTCGGGGGCAGATCTTGGGTGGAGTTTCCTCGTCCCCGGTGTCCCGCAAAGATAAACCACTAATCACTGTTGTCCTCTCTTGGGCGGAGGGCTCGGTGATGACCCAGGCACTGGTACACTCTGGTGCTGGCCGGTTGTTCATGGACAGCTCGTTTGCTGCCCAGTACTCCATTCCCCTGCAGTCTCGAGTTACCCCATTGGTTCTCGAGGCGATAGATGGCAGGCCCCTGCAACCGCCGCAGGTTACCCACGAGACCCTGTTGAAGTAGCTACTGGGGCTGTTCACAGGGAGTTGGCCTGTTTCCAGGTAATTTCTTCTCCGCACTACTCTGTGGTTTTTGGGTATCCCTGGCTTCAGAAGCACAATCCGACCTTTAATTGGCGAACGGCTGAGATTCTCTCGTGGTCTCCACAGTGTGGGGCTGGTTGCATCCGTGGGCCGGTTAAGGTGTTGTGTGCCTCCTCAGACTCTGTTGCCTACTGACTATGGGGAGTACCTGGACGTGTTTGACAAGGTGCGCGCTGCCTCCCCATCGTCCATATGATTGCGCCATAGCCTTGCAACCCGATGCCACTCCTCCTCGTGGCAGGGTGTATCCTCGTTCGGTTGCGGAGAATCAGGCCATGGAGGAGTACGTTGCGGATGCGTTTTTCCGGGGGCACATTCGCAAGTCTACTTCCGCAGCAGGAGCTGGCTTTTTCTTTGTAAAAAAGAAGGGCGGTGAATTGAGGCCTTTCATTGATTATAGGGGCCTCAATCGAATCACGATTAAAAATGCCTACCCAATCTCGTTGATTACCGAGTTGTTCGACCGCCTCAAGGGAGCAACGGTCTTTACCAAACTCGACCTTAGGGTGGCGTACAACCTCGTACGGATCAAGGAGGGGGACGAGTGGAAGACCACGTTTAACACCAGAACCGGCCACTATGAATCCCTGGTGATGCCCTTCGGGTTGTGCAACGTGCCCGCGGTCTTTCAGGAGTTCATCAATGATGTCTTTCGTGACTTGTTGCAGCAGTGCGTGGTGGTTTACTTGGATGACATCCTGGTTTACTCTGTCTCCATGGAATCCCATATCCAGGATGTTAAGCAGGTGCTGCAACGGTTACCTGAGAACGAACTTTTTTGTAAGCTCGAGAAGTGTGAATTCCACCGATCCCAGGTTGCCTTGTTGGGCTACATCATTTCCGCGGTGGGATTTTCCATGGACCCTCAGAAGGTTTCGGTGGTTCTGCAGTGGCCTCGTCCCAATGGTCTTCGGCCCATTCAGCGCTTTGGGTTTCGCCAACTATTATCGGAAGTTTATCAGGAACTTCTCCACTCTGGCCAAGCCTCTCTCAGATCTGACCAAGAAGGGCAGTAATCCCCATGAGTGGTCATCCGAGGCCATCTTAGCTTTCGAGGCTCTGAAATCCGCCTTCGCTTCGGCTCCGATACTGTCCCATCCCAATCCTGGGTTGCCCTTTGTCCTCGAAGTTGATGCATCGGAGACGGGAGTAGGCGCCCTCCTGTCTCAGCGTCGGTCGCCTGATGGACCCCTAATTCCCTGTGGGTTCTACTCCAGGAAGCTTTCCTCTGCAGAATGCAACTACAAGATTCGAGACAGGGAGTTGTTGGCCATTATTCAGGCTCTCAAGGAATGGAGGCACCTGCTCGAGGGTTCTGCGGTTCCGGTCCTCATTCTCACCGACCACAAGAACCTGACGTATCTCGGAGGCTAAGAGATTGATGCCCCGTCAGGCCAGATGGGCTTTGTTCTTGTCGAGTTTTAACTATGTGGTCTCCTATTTGCCTGGCTCCAAGAATGTCAGGGCTGATGCATTGTCGCGGCAATACTCCGAGGTCGGCTCAGAGTCCTCCCTGGACAGCTCAGTCATACCTCCGGATCAGATCCTGGCTGCCATTCGTACCAGCCTGACTTCTCCCCTTGGGGAGCAGATTTTGGCAGCTCAAACTGATGCTCCTCCTGAGAGACCGGATGGTAGATGTTTCGTACCTGAGGGATTGCGTACCCTCTTGCTGCGTAATTACCATAATTCCAAGACTGACGGTCATTCGGGGAGGAACCAGTTGTCCTGGGTCGTCTCTCGTTTATTCTGGTGGCCATCTCTCCGTTCTGACATCACCTCATATGTAGCGGCATGTTCTGTCTGTGCCCAGAACAAATCTCCTTGGCATCTTACACTGGGCCTTCTGGACGCTTCCCAATGGGGAGCGTCCCTGGTCACACCTGGGCATGGATTTTATTGTAGACCTCCCTGCGTCTCGAGGCCATATGGTCATTCTCATGGTTATCGATCGTTTTTCCAAGATGTGCCATTGTGTTCCACTCAGGAAATTGCTGATTGCGCAAGAACTGACCACGGTTTTGCCAGGGAGATCTTTCGCTTGCATGGGTTGCCTAAGGTGATTGTCTCGGACCGTGGGAGTCATTTTGTGTCCAGGTTCTGGCGCGCCTTCTGCTCCCAGTTGGGTATCAAGCTCTCCTTCTCTTCGGCCTACCACCAATGGGGCTGCGGAGCGTTCCAACCAGGCCCTGGAACAATTCCTTCGCTGCTATATCTCAGACCATCAGGACAATTGGGCCGATCTTCTGCCATGGGCAGAGTTTGCCAGAAACTCGGCTGTCAACTCCTCCTCCGGGATGTCTCCCTTCATGGCCAACTATGGGTTCCAACCTGCGGTATTGCCTGAGTTGTTCTCACCACAAGACATTCCGGCTGTGGATAGCCATCTTGCTGCCCTGCGTTCTTCGTGGGGGCAGATCCAGAGGTCCCTGAAGGACTCAGCACAGCGCCAGAAGTTCCAGGCTGATCGTAGACGGTTGCCTGCTCCTTCATACCAGGAGGGAGATCGGGTGTGGTTGTCCACTCGCAACCTCAATCTTCGGGTGCCCGAACCCAAACTGGCCCCCTGTTTTGTTGGTCCTTTCCGTATCCTCCCCAGGGTAAACCTGGTTGCCTATGCCCTTGCCCTTCCTCCTGGGATGCGTATCTCTAATGTCTTCCATGTATCCCTGTTGAAGCCTCTAGTCTGTAATTGTGTAATATTAATTTTTAATATCTAAACTTTAATTCGGTCTTTAGTAGTTCTGATATATGCCTGGCAGAGAATACCCTCTTAATTGGATGTGAATGCGAGGTTTTGAACAATAGTGGTCACAGATGTGAATTATTTGTGTCTGAGCTAAGGTAATCAGTAGAGGTTTAAATTCATGTTTTTCTTAAGCCTAGTCTATGTAACGTACACCATATTTTGAATTCTTATAATGAGTCTGAATACGTGATTTATGAGTACAATTTAAACTCTCAGACAGTTATATGTAACATAAGAACTTCAGAGACCTCTTTCATAGTCTGCATGTCAATCATGATAATGACTTGGTGGTTTGAATAAGTAACACATGTTTCAGTTAGGCTGGGAGTGACTAAGGGAGTGTTTAAGGAGCCCGCGAATTTGAAACAAAGGTTAATGGGAGGACTTAATTTCTCATGCATTTTAAGTATGCAGCTTTTCAAGGAAGGAGAGGCAGTTGCTTCTTAGCTACTCTACACTTCACTTTATTCAGACATACCTACACTTCAGACACTTACACAAAGAATAGCACATGGCATGCTTGAACAAAGGACAAAGGAAGCACATGGTCATTTGTTAAGCTAGGCCAAAAACTTCTATCTAAGCTATTCAAAGGAACTACATTTTCTTCTAATATCCAAGGAACAAGCAACTTATATTCTTTATTTTTATTTCATTTTAAGCTACATATATCTGAATTTCAAAAAATAACAAACAGAAAGCGCCAATCAACAATAATAATTCTATAAAAAAGCTGCAAACTTCTAACCCAAAATATTGGTGAAAAATAAAAAACAACAAAAAAATCAGAATGCGCTTATATCATATATCGTGAAGAAATGTGCAAAAGCTATAAGTATATATTGTAAAAGAGAGAAACCCCAGTGAATCTCTTCATAAATTATTCATATACAAAAGTCCAAAATCCCAAATTATTTCTTCTTAAACCAAATAAATCCACCGTGCTCAATCCACCACCAGATGAATGGAATAAACTCACCAGAGCTAAATGCTGATCAAATTATAAATCAGCACAAGCGTATTTGCTCTGGGAGCGATGAGAAAATCCAAGGAAGCACCCTTCTGTAATTAGAAATCCAGACACCAGGAGCAATGCTCTGCAACCACTCTACGATAAGGCCAGGACTTTTTATACAGCGATCATCCTCCAAATAAATGGTAGTATCACTCCGAAATAAAGGAAAGGCATGATGGTGCAGTACGTAAAAACTATGTATGTTTATTTAAAAATTCATATTACTCACAAAGCAAGTGTCCACCTGACACTGGTATAACAAGCGGTAGAAATATAAGAAGCATATAGCGAACGAACTCCGTTCACCGCGGACACCTCGCCGACAGTTGCCGGGAACGTCCTGACGTCATCCAATAGGCTCCGCCCTACGCGTTTCGTCACACTGACGTCCTCACGGAGCGGCATGGATTCAGACGTCAATTCCATTCATATATACCGCTCGCACTCTGCACAGCAGTACCTCTTTAACCAATCACAGCGGCGCTATAATGATATACCGCCACTCAATTGGCAAAGATACAATTATATCGGCAAATACTACAATCACATATATTTATCCAATATTTGTTTTAACATATAAACTATATATTAAAAAAGAGTGAACTACATTTTACATCAAATCATTATCTAAAAATGACTAATCACATAATCGTGAGCTTTATAAAGGGGAACTCTATGCCACAAAATGAGTTCCATCACATACCAATACATACAATATTCCATTTATAATATATTGCTATATACATTTTCAAATAAACGAACTCTCCACACAATTCCACAAGAGACATATATGTATGCATATATTCAGATATTTAGATCATTTATATTAATCCTTAAATTGAATCCCCTCACTCCAAAGGACCCAACTCCAAATCTTTAAAGAGGAACCCCACTCATCATCTATAATCCAATTAAATCAGCATACATCTATATCTCTTTTTTTCTTAACAAAACCTCTCCACTATATATTTCTCATTATACCAAAAAATATATTTAAAAATTCGTCAAAAAACAATTCAGATCAATATCTATATTTAAACCATTCGGTTTCAATGCATCTAATTCGTATATCCAAAACGTCTCCCTTTTGGATATCTCATTGATCATATCTATTCCTCTCCAGTGTTTTTTTACACTTTCTATTCCATAAAAGGTTGCTAGACTTGGATCACTGTTATGTTTTAATTTAAAGTGTTTCGACACACTATGTTTATCATACCCCTTTCTTATGTTGTTAAGATGTTCTCCAATTCTTGTTCTTAATAGTCTCCCTGTCCTCCCTACGTACTGTAAGTGACATGGGCACTCTAAAACATAAATTACATGGGATGAATTACATGAAATTAATGAATTTATCTTATATTCTTTTCCCGTATGTGTTGATGTGAAATTCTCTCTTTTTTTCTTAGTGTCTTTTTTTACTGTTTTACATGCCTTACACTTATTACAGTTAAAAAAACCCTGCACTTCAGGAAAGAAAATGTTTTTTCATCGGTGGGTCCAAGACATTATGAACCAATTTCATCTTCAATGACTTATTTTTTCTATATATAAACTTTGGTTTTTTAGGGATAATCTCTTTTAATATCTCATCTTTAAGCAGTATTGGCCAGTATTTTTTGAAAATTTTCTCAACCTGTCTATATTGTTTATTAAAATTAGTAATAAAGGCAATTTCCTGTTTCTTTTCTTTCATTTTTTTATTCATTAACAACCCATCTCTATCTTTATTCCCAATTACTTTTCTTTCGATCTCCAGAAAGGACTTATTGTAACCTTTATCTACAAATCTCTCTATCAGCAAACTAGTCTGATCCACAAAATCTTCTTGTCGGCTACAGTTTCTTTTTATTCTAGTGAACTGGCTCCTTGGTGTATTGAACAACCATCTTGGGTGGTGTCCACTGGAGGTAGGAATATAACTATTTTTGTCAACATCCTTAAAAAAGCTTTTAGTGTAAATACCACCTCCATACTTATATAGCGTGAGATCTAAAAAATTCACTTTTTCAGGATCACTGATTGTTGTAAATATCATCAATATAACGCCTATATAAAACTATTTCTGGCCATCTATCAAAAATGTATTCTTCCTCCCATTTATCCATCACAATGTTTGCTACGCTGGGAGCATACTTGGCTCCCATCGCGACACCTTTACATTGCTGGTAAAAGGTGTTCTTATACCAAAAAAAGTTATTGGACATAGCAAACTCTAGCAATTTGACAATAAATCGTCTCTGAACAGTTTTGATCCTAGATTTTTGTTTTAAAGCCCATCTCACTGCTTCAATTCCATCTTTTTGCTTAATACTAGTGTATAAAGCTTCTACATCAATGGTCACCAGAATACAATCCTCAATCCCCCTCACATCTTTGAGAGTATTAATAAGTTCACTACTGTCTCTTAGAAAAGCTTGGTTATTCTTCACTATTGTCTGCAAAAATGAGTCTATGTATTCCCCAACACGGGAAAAAAATCGAATTGATCCCACTCACAATGGGTCTTCCTGGTGGCTTCTGTTTGTCCTTATGTAATTTTGGTAAATAGTATATTATTGGAATTTTAGGGTTCTTAATATAAAGATATTTTGCCTCCCTTTCATTCAAAACTTCGGACTCTTTTCCTTTTTTAATCAACTGTTTTAATCTATTTTTTAATTTTTTTGTAGGATTTGATGTCAAAATATTATAAGTATCCTCAATATTTAACAATCTATCCATCTCTACCTCATAGTCCTTTTTATTCAAAATCACAATACTGCCTCCTTTATCTGCTCCTCTAATAACAATATCTTTCCTTTTTTCCAAATCTATAATTCCTTGTCTAATTTCATTAGGGGTATATTTTTTATTTTTTAGATCCATATTCTTGATATCAGTCTCAACCATTTTTTTAAAAACCTCTAAAAATTCATTTCCTATATTCTTTGGATTAAATGTTGAAGAGTTCCTCAAATTGCTATGTTGGTAAGTATTAGTTGATATATTATTATTCTTATATTCCTTGTTTTTATTTAACTCAAAAAACTTTTTAATATTTACTTTTCTTACAAATTTCTGAATATCAATGAATAAATCAAATTTATTCATATTAACACTAGGTATGTATTTTAAGCCCAAATCTAATACTTTCAGTTCATTCTCTGTTAAAACCGCATTACTCAAATTGAAAATACCCTGATCTATGTGTCTCTTTTCCTTTTCTTTTCGCTTGCCTCCTCTTTTTCCTCTATATCTACCGAATCTTTTTTTGTCCCACTCATGTCCGGTTCTTTCCATCCCTTGTAATTGGGTCCATAATATCTCATCTCTGCACCCCAATTTCTGTTGGGGTCCTGAAAACCCCCTCTGTTGTAAAAATTCCCTTGAAAACCACCTCTTCTAAACCAATTTCCTCTACGACCACCTGGTCCTCTATAGCCAAAATTGCCCCTTATAAATCTTCCTCTCCCTTCATTGTAGGGCCTTTGAATCGGGTTATTCCTTTCAAGCAAAGATATTTGTTCTTTTGTGTGCTCTTGAAACTGAACATTTTGTTTCTTATGAGGGGAGCTGGACACTCCCATATTCATGGGCAATTTGGATTTACTGCTAGGTGTCTTTTCAGGTGTAGATTGTTTGGAATCACAATCTTCTATATTTAAATTGTCCTGCCATTTATATACTTTATTGTTTTTATAGTCATCAGTGTCTCTATTGTATTTCTTTACTTTTTTGCTCCTGGTATCCTTGTCCACTTTCATAATATATTCCTGAACAGTTTTTGATCTTTCTTTATATTCAGTGGTCTCCATAAAAGGTACCATAATTTCCTTTATATCTTTTATCTTAATTTCTAATTTTTTAAGTTTTAATTGTCGCCTTTTTATAATCAATTCCAAAAGTTTGCTTTCACAATGATTGAAAAACCAAAACCATTCCTCCAGGATATTGTGATGATTTGGAGGGGTTCAGAGGAAGACCTTAGTAAGTTTACCAACAGTATCAATATCAATCAATATGGGTTGAAATTTACAACAATCAGTGATCCTGAAAAAGTGAATTTTTTAGATCTCACGCTATATAAGTATGGAGGTGGTATTTACACTAAAAGCTTTTTTAAGGATGTTGACAAAAATAGTTATATTCCTACCTCCAGTGGACACCACCCAAGATGGTTGTTCAATACACCAAGGAGCCAGTTCACTAGAATAAAAAGAAACTGTAGCCGACAAGAAGATTTTGTGGATCAGACTAGTTTGCTGATAGAGAGATTTGTAGATAAAGGTTACAATAAGTCCTTTCTGGAGATCGAAAGAAAAGTAATTGGGAATAAAGATAGAGATGGGTTGTTAATGAATAAAAAAATGAAAGAAAAGAAACAGGAAATTGCCTTTATTACTAATTTTAATAAACAATATAGACAGGTTGAGAAAATTTTCAAAAAATACTGGCCAATACTGCTTAAAGATGAGATATTAAAAGAGATTATCCCTAAAAAACCAAAGTTTATATATAGAAAAAATAAGTCATTGAAGATGAAATTGGTTCATAATGTCTTGGACCCACCGATGAAAAAACATTTCTTTCCTGAAGTGCAGGGTTTTTTTAACTGTAATAAGTGTAAGGCATGTAAAACAGTAAAAAAAGACACTAAGAAAAAAAGAAAGAATTTCACATCAACACATACGGGAAAAGAATATAAGATAAATTCATTAATTTCATGTAATTCATCCCATGTAATTTATGTTTTAGAGTGCCCATGTCACTTACAGTACGTAGGGAGGACAGGGAGACTATTAAGAACAAGAATTGGAGAACATCTTAACAACATAAGAAAGGGGTATGATAAACATAGTGTGTCGAAACACTTTTAATTAAAACATAACAGTGATCCAAGTCTAGCAACCTTTTATGGAATAGAAAGTGTAAAAAAAACACTGGAGAGGAATAGATATGATCAATGAGATATCCAAAAGGGAGACGTTTTGGATATACGAATTAGATGCATTGAAACCGAATGGTTTAAATATAGATATTGATCTGAATTGTTTTTTGACTAATTTTTAAATATATTTTTTGGTATAATGAGAAATATATAGTGGAGAGGTTTTGTTAAGAAAAAAAGAGAGATATAGATGTATGCTGATTTAATTGGATTATAGATGATGAGTGGGGTTCCTCTTTAAAGATTTGGAGTTGGGTCCTTTGGAGTGAGGGGATTCAATTTAAGGATTAATATAAATGATCTAAATATCTGAATATATGCATACATATATGTCTCTTGTGGAATTGTGTGGAGAGTTCGTTTATTTGAAAATGTATATAGCAATATATTATAAATGGAATATTGTATGTATTGGTATGTGATGGAACTCATTTTGTGGCATAGAGTTCCCCTTTATAAAGCTCACGATTATGTGATTAGTCATTTTTAGATAATGATTTGATGTAAAATGTAGTTCACTCTTTTTTAATATATAGTTTATATGTTAAAACAAATATTGGATAAATATATGTGATTGTAGTATTTGCCGATATAATTGTATCTTTGCCAATTGAGTGGCGGTATATCATTATAGCGCCGCTGTGATTGGTTAAAGAGGTACTGCTGTGCAGAGTGCGAGCGGTATATATGAATGGAATTGACGTCTGAATCCATGCCGCTCCGTGAGGACGTCAGTGTGACGAAACGCGTAGGGTGGAGCCTATTGGATGACGTCAGGACGTTCCCGGCAACTGTCGGCGAGGTGTCCGCGGTGAACGGAGTTCGTTCGCTATATGCTTCTTATATTTCTACCGCTTGTTATACCAGTGTCAGGTGGACACTTGCTTTGTGAGTAATATGAATTTTTAAATAAACATACATAGTTTTTACGTACTGCACCATCATGCCTTTCCTTTATTTCGGAGTGATACTACCATTTATTTGGAGGATGATCGCTGTATAAAAAGTCCTGGCCTTATCGTAGAGTGGTTGCAGAGCATTGCTCCTGGTGTCTGGATTTCTAATTACAGAAGGGTGCTTCCTTGGATTTTCTCATCGCTCCCAGAGCAAATACGCTTGTGCTGATTTATAATTTGATCAGCATTTAGCTCTGGTGAGTTTATTCCATTCATCTGGTGGTGGATTGAGCACGGTGGATTTATTTGGTTTAAGAAGAAATAATTTGGGATTTTGGACTTTTGTATATGAATAATTTATGAAGAGATTCACTGGGGTTTCTCTCTTTTACAATATATACTTATAGCTTTTGCACATTTCTTCACGATATATGATATAAGCGCATTCTGATTTTTTTGTTGTTTTTTATATATCTGAATTTACTATTTTTATTGACTTTGTATTTTTTGGTGTGTGATCAAATAAAGTCACACTGCTTATACTGAACTGACTTCCATAAGGATTTCTTCCCACAACCATCTACAAGAACCTAGAAATACTAATAGAGTTTTTTCATAACTCTGGAAATCTAACAAATTGCTTTACTGCCTCTGCCTCTGCCCCATCCTATCCGGGTTGATGGGCATGAGGAGTATGAGGTGAGCCACATCCTGGACTCTCGATTGGTCCGCCGTCGGGTGCAGTTCCTGGTCCATTGGCGTGGTTATGGTCCCGAAGAGCGTTCCTGGGTTCCTTCCACGGATGTTTATGCTCCGTCCCTCCTCCGCGCTTTTCACGCCCGCTTTCCCCAGAAGCCTTATGTTGAGCAGCGGAGGGGGAGGGGCCCTTGAGGAGGAGGTACTGTCAAGGTCCTACCTTTCCTCAGGGTTTGTGCTGCTCCATGTGCTGGCATACATCTTGGGTGTCTGCTAAGCATTGTGGGATCCTTTATGCTTTCAGTCCTCTGCAGCTCCTCCCAGGAGGGTGCGGCTTATCACATTTAAGTCTGTCGGTTGCAGCCGTTCTTCGCATTCGTGTCCTGTATGTTGCATTGCAGCAAGCTCTTGTTCAGCTCTCGTTGCTCTCCTGGAAACCGACTCGGCTCTGACAAAGACTCCTCTTGCTCTGACCCATGGCCCGTTCTGACCATTCTCTGCTTTATTCCATTACCTAACCTCCCGTTGCTGAACCTGGCCCATGACCTGAGTATTCTTGCCTACCATCTTATACTGTCTGTTCCGCTGGTATCGACCCGGCCTGTCCAACCACGCTATAAGTCTTTCCATCTGGCCCCTACCCGCTATACGCCATTGGCAGCAGTCGTACTGCAGCTGGGGTTACTCGGGGGTCGTGACCTGGTCTCAGGCTGCGTCAAGTCCATCCCCACCATCAGAGGCCCTGGTGAAGGGCAGCCTGGGGCTTAGACTCCGCGCCCTGAGGGACTCCGGTCTGTGGGTCACCAGAGGCTGTCGCCAGTTGGTGCGTGACCTTACCATAAGGCCTGCCTGACCATTCCACCGCTCCAGCCCTGACACTTCCTCAAGATGCAGATAAACCACGGGACATCATTTGCAAACTGCATAGATATTCTGTGAAGGAAGCAATCATGAAAGCTGCTCGCAACCTGACATATATCGATTTTGATGGTGCCAGCATAGCTCTTTTCCCAGATTTATCTAGAACTCTCATGCAAAGGTGCACTGTTCACCCCCTGCTATATGCCCGGCATGCAGTCAATGTGCCTTACCGGTGGGGTTATCCTTTTTGCCTGACGGCTTCCCGGAATGGCAAGACGGCGACCCTGCGTAATAAGGATGACTTATCGCACTTCCCTACAATACTGGAACTTCCACCAACTGATTTCCCGGACTGGAGATTGCATAGTTCCATTCTGCTTCCACAATGTCCAGATCGCTGGAAACAAGAATCTTCTAGACCCCGCAGGAGAAACCGTACAGGCCTCAGGGGCCTAGACTCTACCTCTTCTCCCCCAGCCTGACTCTTCCTTGCCCACATTCATTGCTCTGTCAATTGCAGTTGTACTCAAGTGCCTTTCTCCCTTTGGTTGCTCACTGCATTTCCTTGACTTTCTGGTATGGTAATTATTTGGTAGCCTATATGGGAAATGTATTTGTTGACTTTATCAAAAACGATTTCTCCTGCGCTCTGGGACCCAGGCCGGTGGTGAGTAGGTGGAATTAGGTAGAATTAGGATTAAAAACTCAGGAGAAGCAACCATCGGAGTATCCAAGGTCGTGCAGCTCCAAACCAAGACTGGGGAAGCCCGAACAAACTGCGAAGTGAAACAACAAGAAGCGCACCAACCTTGTGCATTACCTCAATAACCAAAATGTATTAAATGAAGGAAAGGTACTCACAAACAGCGAATAGAAACAGGCATGTAAGTCCACCCAGGGACTTCAAAGGTAAGAGGCCAGCGCGAATCCCATCAGAGCTCTGAGGAAGAAGGCATGACCTTCGAAACGCGTCAGCTGGACTGAGTACCTACACCCATGATGGGATTCGCGCTGGCCTCTTACCTTTGAAGTCCCTGGGTGGACTTACATGCCTGTTTTTATTCGCTGTTTGTGAGTACCTTTCCTTCATTTAATAAATTTTGGTTACTGAGGTAATGCACAAGGTTGGTGCGCTTCTTGTTGTTTCACTTCGCAGTTTGTTGACTTTATATTTGCACTGGTCTTCTACGGCTGCACTTAGTTTTATAACAGCCAGTTATGGTATCCATCCTTATTTGCATTGCTGCTGTTTTTACTGCTTTGTATATTGTTATATTTTACTGGTTTTGCCCAGGTGTTGCTATATGGTGTTTTTGCTATGTCCCTGGTCATTTATCCCACATTAGGTCGGTCCTCTGGTGGAGGACTTCCATTCTGCGATTTTGCAGTCGGGGGGGGGCGACGCCCTTGGCAAGAGTTTTCTTTCCTCTCTCCAGAGGATTCACTTTAGGTGGTCTGCTTTTTCCCCTTCAGACCTTATTTTTTTTTTATTGGTTTTGTGTCCGGGTGATTGAAGGGGTCCAAACTCAACTGTTTGCTACTGCTTACTCAATGTGTTTTGTTCTGTTAATCTGGAGGAATAGTATACATAGTTGGCTGTGCATCCCTTTTTATGCTTTTACCATGGCTAGCAAATGTACCTTATTGTCTTATAACGTTAGGGGGCTTTGTTCCTCACAGAAGATATTCTATTTTTTCAGGAGACACACTTTACCATTAACTCTACTCCCCGCTTGCCTCTTATGACTTTTTTTTTTATTAATATTTTATTAAGTTTTACATTTCATATATTCCATCCATAAAAAAAAAAAAAAAAGAATTCAATACCACTTATTCAATTATTTTCACTCAAAATACAAAACTTCTCCTCCCCCCCCCCCCCTCCCTCCACTCAGCACCATTCCTCTCTCTTTTGGGGTCCTAGAGTATTCGTCCATTCCTATATACTTTCAATTAGTTTGATCTTCTTAAACTCCTCCCACTTTTTCCATTTCTCACGAAAACATTCCATTTTATCCTCATCTATATGATATAATTCCTCCATTCTATATGTCTTCTAATCCAATCCGTTATTTTTGGTACTTCCTATTCCATCCAAAATTTAGTAATCAGACTCTTTGCTGCGTTAATATAGTGCAGTAACCCAGAATTTTTATGCCTTTCAATTGTTAATTCTGTTCCATGTAGAAGACATATCCCTGGTTCCTTTAATATTTTTATTCCAGTTATTTCTTGTATCTGATGAATTATTTCTTCCTAACATTTTGGAATTTTGTAACACTCCCACCATATGTGACCTACTGTGCCCTGTTCCCCATAACCCCTCCAACATAAAGGTGATTTATCCCTATTTTGTTTGTGTACTATATTTGGTGTCATATACCACCTCATCAAACATTTGTAGTTCATCTCTACATCTTTCAAACTCACATTACCATGTGTTAACTTATAAATCTTTTTTTGTTTATCTTCCTCTATCTTTATTCCTAATTCTCTTTCCCATCTCTTCATATATGCAGGGACCATGTTTGTTGTTAACCTAGTAAAGATTTTATATATTTTTGAAGTTCCATGTTTTCCATCTTCCCGTGTACTCAACAGAACTTCAAATGGGTTCCACTGTTCTGTCTTCCTTAGGGGCTTAGAAAGTGTTTTCTATAAAGTGTTTCATTTGTAAATACCACCACTCGTCAATTTTATTAAACTGCTTTTTCATTTCTACTAGGAAGCAGATTTCCTCACCTCTCATTAAGTCTCTTAACTGAGCATCTCTTTTTTTTATCCATCTCCCTGCAACCTTTTCATTCCCCGGTGGAAAAAAAATCTGTGTTTACAATAAGCATCAACATTGAGTTATATTCCCATCTCATCTGTTTGTGCATTGTGTCCCAAGCTTTCAAAACAATTTTTGTAAAAATATTTGTGCTATTTATCATTCCATGACAGTGAGGTGGTAACCATATAATCTTATCCAAATGTATTTTACTTAATGTGTTTTCTATATCTATCCAACTCTTCCCCTGTGTATTATGTGTCCAATCAAAAATTTGTGCTATCAATACTGAGTTATAATATCTTGTGAAATCTGGAACACCCATTCCCCCATTTTCTTTGTCTCTAGTTAGAACTTCGTAGCTTATTCTAGGGTTTTTATTTTTCCATACACATTTTAACATAATCTTTCTCATTATCCTGAAATATTGTCCTGGCAGCTTTATTGGAATCATCTGAAATTTCTATAAAATTTTCGGAACTATTATCATTTTAATTAGGTTTATTCGTCCTATCAAAGATATACTACCTGTTTCAAATTCTCTCAATTCATTTTTGATTTCATTTCTTAATGGAATATAATTTACTTTATATAGGTTCTTTAGGGAGATAGCTAAATTTATTCCCAAATATTTTAGTTTTTTCCTTCCAAGAGAAGGGAAATTCTTTTTGTAATGCTTTTTCCTCTCCTCTTGGAAAGTTTATATTCAGAATTTCTGTTTTAGTTGGATTCATTTTTAAGTTCGACAGCTCCCCATACTCCTTCAGTGTTTTCATTAAATTGGGTAATGTTATCCTTGGGTTACCTACATAGAACAACAAGTCGTCAGCATATGCCACTACTTTATGCTCTATTTTTCCTATCTCAATTCCCTTAATATCTGTATTTTTCCTTATTTTTACTAGGAGGGGTTCTAAGGACAGAACAAACAGCAAAGGTGACAATGGGCATCCCTGCCGGGTCCAGTTATACATCTTAAAGCTCTCTGATATTTCCCCATTAATCTTTATTGCAGCAGATGGTTGACTGTACAATTTCCCTATCCATGTTCACATTCTAGGGCCTATCTCCAGAGCTTCTTGTGTATCCATCATGAACCCCCAGGCTACTCTGTCGAACGCTTTCTCAGCATCTACTGACAACAACAAAGCAGGGAATTTTTCTCTTTTACTTTTTTGTATGAGCATTATTGATCTTAATCCATTATCCCTACCCTCCTTCCCAGGGACAAACCCCACTTGATCCATATGGATCCACTCCGGCATTAAATCTTTTAACCTATTTGCTAAAACTTTTGCATACAGTTTAGTGTCTATATTTACTAAGGATATCGGTCTATAGCTAGAACACTGTGTACTATCTTTTCTTTCTTTTGGTATTATTGTAATATGAGCCTGCAGGGATTCCTCTCCCATTCCCATCTCCCCTCCTAATGCATTCATATATATACTCAATGTAGGTATCATTTGATCTTTAATTTTTTTATAGTATCTCACAGTATATCCGTCTGGGCCTGGGCTTTTCCCTGCCATAGTACTCAATGCATTTTGGATTTCTTCTTCTGATTTTGATCTCTCCAGGGATATTACCGCTCTTCACTCAATTTTGATAAGCCAACCTCTTTTAGGTATATCTTTCTTTTTTTTCTTCTTTCTTCCTCTTCTCTTATGAGCCGTTGGGGATTAATATTATATAGTTTACTATAATAATCTTTAAACACTTTTGCGATGTTATTGGTAGAAGATTTTAGTTCTCCTTTATCATCTCTTACTTTCTCAATATAGTTCTTACTTTTTTTCTTTGAGCTCTCATTAACCATTTTCCTGGTCTATCTCCCCACCGATATCTTTCACTAATCATCTTGTTAAACCTCTCTCCTTTTTTCTTCCTCCATTAAATTATTTATTTCTTCTCGTTTTTCCATTACCTTCTGCTTAATCTGTTTTGTTATTTTCTTTTTATATACCTGTTCTAATTCAAATAATTTTCTGTGACGCATATTAATTCTCTTTTTCCTTTCCCTTCTTCACCCTAATTGCTATTAAGATTCCTCTAATATAGGTCTTATGGGCTTCCACACAGTCGCTATCGACACCTTTTCAGTCTCATTTCTTTCAAAATATTGTTCTATTTCTCTTTTAATTGTCTGTTCCGTCTCCTGATCCTGAAGAAGCGTCTCATTTAGTCTCCACGTGTTTGTCTTTTTATGTTCTCTTCCCCATATTAACCTCGTTATGACAGGTGCATGATCCGATAGTGTTATAACTTCTATCTTTGCTTTCACCAACGACTCTAAGTCTGTGATCTAGCAAAATGTAATCCAATCTTGAATACGTCTCATGTGCGTGAGAGTAGAATGTATAGTCTCTGTCCTTTGGATTTTTAATTCTCCAACTATCCACCAATTGACATTGTTGTATTGTTTTCCTTAATACTTTCAAGTGTTTATTACCCTCTCTAAGCACATGAGATGTCGTAGCCATCTGTGGTTCCATGCAACAATTAAAATCTCCTGCCACAATTAGTTTGCCTTTTTTAAAGTCTAATAGCTTCTTCAGTATGTTCTTTAGATAAAAAAACTAAATTAAAAAAAGGTCCACCTGTGCTGTTTATGTATATCAAAACATAAGCAGCTAACATCCGGAACATCCCCTCAAGATGAACTCAAGCAATAACAAGTATTTTTGATGCAGCGCTGTAATATGACAATCAGTATGCTCACAAGTAAGAGAAAACAAATGAACAGAACTGATTAAAGTGAATCTCTTAGTGCAATCAGTGCAAAAACACTCAAAGGCTCAGTGGAACCAAAACAGGTGATTAGAACTATATTCCCTTCAGGGAATTATACCATAGTGCTTCCCTGTAAAAAGGGACAATAATAAGTGACATGCATAAATAAATACAACAAATCATTCAGGTGTCCATCAGTAATTCAATTGCTGTATAATGTCATCAATCATGTATTTTCAAACGTGATCATGTGTTTGGTGATAGTTGACGTGATATCCAACAATGGCAGGCATGCGCGCTCACCTTCCCACTGTGACCCCAAAGGAGCCACAACGCCTTTTGGATCCCCTGGGTCCTGCTAGTAATCACTGGGCAGGTCAGGTATCGCACTCCTTATAAGTACCTCCTTCTCTCCCTCTTATGCCTCCATCCACAGTAGGTAGCATACACATTCAGGCCAGTGCATAATATAGAACCACAAAACAAAATACCATAGCGTAAAACCATAAGTTTAATGGATAAGATAAAAATGCCAAGTACTCGCTTACATCAAAGCAAAAACATACAGGCTTCTCCTCACAAAGACATGTGTGCTGTATGCACCCTGGAATTTTAAAGATGGCACCAACTGGAAGTACATCACTACGTCGCCTCTACACGTTACGCCACGCCCACGTGGCTTCCTCAGGATCATATATTTGCCAATGTACATTCTACCTCTTGTAATTTCCCCTTTAAGAATAAAAATCTCCCCTCTGGATTCTCCATTTTATCTTCCAAACTAAATCTTCTATTTTTCACGAACCCAATTGCCACCCCTTTAGCACGTTTAATTGGGGAGTCTGCATAATACTATATTGGATAGTGCTTAGAACATAATTTCACATTTGTTTCTTGTATTAGATGTGTTTCCTGTATAAACACCACCTCAATAAATCTTTTTTGTATTTCTTTAAGTATCTTAAATCTTTTCCCCCAACTATTTAACCCTTTAACATTATAACTCATAAAGTTAACCTCCTCCATTACTATATGTATTTTCCGATCTTTCTTCTCTAGGATTCTCCCTACTTCTTCTCTCTCCTCCCTTTATGCCGAGTGTTCCCCTTATCCCTTTACCCCCCCCCCCACCCCAATTCCCCTATCCCTCCCCTCCCATTACCCTCTCCTTCCCTTAGGCTACCTTTTTTCCTACGAATCATTTGTGGTCCTAATATCACTTTTGATTCAATTTTAAGGTGGTGCTCCGACCATGTACGATTCACCAGCCACCTGTCCTCTTCCATGTCCTGTCACTCTCTATTTCCATTAAGTCTTCAGCGGCCTATCCAAGTGGAAAGATTGTAAAGGGGGAGAAAGAGGGGAGAGAAAAAAAAAACCCAGACCCTCCCCCCCTTCTTCCTCATCTCTCCTCTCTATTTCTCCTTCCATCTACCTGCCAATCCTTTTTTTCCATAGCTCCTATCACTCCTAACTCTTCTTCACCCATGTATCACCATTCTCTGTAATTCAAGTCTCTCACAAAAGTCTCTCATATCTTCAGGAAATCTCAGTCTTGCTGTGCGTCCATTTTTCCATCCGATTAAACACACCTTGAAGCCCCATCTATATTGCACATTTTGCTTCTTCATCTGTTCTAATAATGGTTTCAAAGATCTCCTTCTTGTCAGTGTCTCCGCAGCTAGGCAAAAATCTGAATATTTATTTCTCCATATTTAATAGCTGTTCTTCCTTTGATCTTCTTACATATTCTTCTTTATCTCCATAATTATGGAATTGTACAATTACATCTCTCAATTTTTCTTTACCCTTTTCTTGTTGGAGATTTCCTATTCTATATACACCATCCAACTTAGGAGTCTCTGATTCAGATCTATCCATTATAGTGTTCAATATTTTACATATTATGTCCATTAGGTCTTCACCTTGTGAAATCTCTGGTACTCTCCGTATCCTTAGATTGCGTCTCCTATCCCTATTTTCTTGATCCTCTATTTTATGTAGCAGTTTTCTTTGTTCTTTTCTCATTTCTAGCATCCGTTTTTCTAATTTCCTAATGATTTGGGCATGTTTGTTTACTTTTCCCTCTGTTTCTTCCAATCTAAATATCATTTGCCCCAGGTCTTTCTGTATTACCACCATCTCTTGTTTTATTGATTTTCAAGGCTTTTAAACATTTCTGCTATTTCTTTTTTATTTGGCATTTGTAGTTCCTTTTCTTGTTCTACCTCCTCCACTCTCTTTCCTTTGTTGACTGCTATTTGCCGTTCCCAGGGATAGTCTAGGACTATCTTCCATACGGATTTCCAGCTCACTCCTTTCACTTATTCCTTGTTGTCTTTCTGGGGTCAAATTCCCCTGTGAAGGTATGTATTTTTTTTTATCGTACCTGTTTGCAAACCCTTGGGCCCACCTCCTTTGGCCATTTTATTTTTCATGCCGATAAAGACTTAATTTACTTATCTGAGCTCTGGGGAGAGGGCTACTCATTTTAATGTCCCGCTTATCGCTTTATATTCTCCTCTGTTCACTTCTGTTTCTTCTAGCTTCCTGTACAATATCGCTTTGTCCTTTTATCCTTCTAGACCCCCTGGGCAATCTCCCCCTTCAATTTCTCTTTACATCTCAGTTCATTTCAAGTAATACGTTAATTGTTGCCTCACTCACCCTCCTGCAGTCTTCTCTTTTGTGTGAGGTGGCTTCAGGCTCTTTCTTCTGGGTGCTATGGTTTCCACCTGCCCCACCGCATATATTGCTGCTTTTTTTATTTGTTCCAGGGGAGATTCCTCCTGCTAGGTCTCGTCGCTGGCTGTACAAGCCCCGTGTATTGAGGGGGGGAGCCGGCATCTCCCTTTGCCTGGGAACGCTGGCCGGCTTCCCCTCCTCCCAGTGCTCCTTTGCGGCAGGTCACGTGGCCGCCTTCGGGTCCTCCAGTCTCTAGGCAACATGCTTCTCCGTTTCATATTCCTTAAAGGTTTAATACATGGTCATAAAAATACCTTTGCAGCGATTTATGCCCCGAATTCCAGCACTGTCAATTTCATTTCTACTACCTGATGGATTTTAGGGAGGGCACTTTTGCTTCTGGGGGGGGGGGGAGGGATTTTAATATTGCCCTGGACATGTCCTCTGGTAAAACATCTCTATCCTACCGTGCGCTGAAGCATGTTAAATGGCTTTTACATACTCTTTGCTTGGTGGAAAACTGACAGGTGACGCATACGAGGGATAAAGACTTCAGCTATTACTCGAAGATGCATGATTCTTATTCTAGATCTCCTTTTGATTGACCAGTTTTATCTGCGTAATGTAGTATCTTCTTTGATCGGTTCCATAACAATTTTCTCATGTGATGTTGTCCATTCGTCCCCCAGCTGCTTACCAGACTGAAAGGGTGTGGAGACTTAATGAGAACCTGCTGGATGACCCAGCTGTTTTTGAAGTGCTCTCTAGCTCCTTACAATTTTATTTTGAAACTAACTCCTCTGGAGACATGTCCACACGCGGATAGTGATCAGGGGTGAACTGATAGCCCATGGCTCTCGGATTAAAAAAGAAAAACAGAGAGAGATTGCGGAATTGTTGGATAAAATTCATGCCCTAGAAATTACACATAAAACACGTTTTGATCCTTGGGATGCTCAGGCACTGGTAACATTATGCACCATACTCTCTCAGTGCTTGGGACAAACTTAGATTCTATGCCCACCGTTTCTATGAACATGGAAACAAATGTGGTCGCATCCTGGCTAGACAATTAAAACAACAGTAGGCCTTACATTATGTACACGGCTCGACAACACAGTCTGGATGGGTGGAAGACACTCATGCTATCGCTGGACAATTTCAACAGTTTTATGCCTCTCTTTACAACCTCCCTACCAACTCCCCTGCTGTAGATGAGGTGTCCCAGACTACAACTGTGCAGGCTTACATACAGGACTCTGCTTTCCCTACTTTCTCCCCCCCTATTCTTGAGAATTTAGAACGCTTTATATCCACTGAGGAATTTGGCAAGGCCGTTGCTGCCCTTCCCTTAGGCAAAAGCCCGGGTCCCGTACTAATCAATATTATAAGAAATTCTTCTCTATCCTTGCCAGCCAACTTTGTAGTTATCTTAACTCCATCACCACTACTAACCCTCTACCTCCAGAGGCTCTTCTGGCCCATATCACCATACTGCCAAAACCAGGCAAGGACGCTGAATATTGTGCCAACTATAGGCTCATTTCTTTATTAAATTCTGACACTAAACTGTTGGCCAAGAGTTTGGTGGTTCACCTACAGGACCCTGTTGTGGAACTAGTTCACTCAGATCAGACGGGCTTTATGGTGAGCCGTGAGGCACGAGACAATACAATTCAGGCCTTACATATTTTACACTGGGCCCAGCATAGTCCTGCCCACGCACCTTGCATGATACTTTCAATGGACTCCGAGAAGGCTTTTGATTGAGTGAACTGGGCCTATATGACAGAAGTGCTGCGAGGCCTAGGCCTTAGTGATCGGATGAGGGGCAGGATTTTAGCTTTATTATATTATTATTATTATTATTATTATTATTATTAAACAGTGTTTATATAGCGCCAAAAAGTTTGCTCAGTGCTGTACAATATAGTGGGGGACAGTACATGAGACAATAAAGTAACAAAACAATATACAAGAGGTTTGAGGGCCCTGCTCTTTTGAGCTTACAATCTAGGAGGGAGGGGATAGTGGTACAGGAGGAAGTGGCTGTGGGGGATGAAGTGGTGGGAGGAGTGGAGGGGATCGGCTTTTAGGTGAGGGTGGGGTAGGCTTCCCTGAAGAGACAGGTTTTCAGGGTGCGCCTAAAGGTGAGGAGGGTAGGTGACAGTCTGATGGATTGGGGTAGTGAGTTCCAGAGGATGGGGGAAGTCCTGGAGAAGTCCTGCAGTCAGGCGTGGAAGGAGGAAACCAGGGAGCTAGAAAGTAGGAGGTCTTGTGAAGAGCGAAGAGTACGGGTTGGGTGGTATTTGGGTATCAGTTAAGGTAGTTTGGGGCACTGTTATGAATGGCTTTGTACGTCAATGTTAGTAGTTTGAATTGAATGCATTGGGCAATCAGAAGCCAATGGAGGGAATGACAGAGGGGGGTTATATCAGGAACCTAAAGCCTATGTGAAGGTGAACGGTGCACTCTCTGCCTGCTTTGATATCCATAATGGGACCAGGCAAGGTTTTCCATTATCCCCTTTGTTATTTGCCCTGGTCCTAGAGCCCTTTATATGGAGAGTTCGACATAATTTAGACATTGCCGGGATTAGTATTGTGTTCACAGAACACAAGCTGTCGGCCTATGCCGATGACCTTCTTTTTTATTTGTCAAAACCCCATATCTCTGTCCCGGTACTTATGACAGAACTTCAACAATTTTGGTGTTCTATCCAACTTCAAAATAAATTTTACTAAGTCTGTTCTGCTCCCCATCCATGTCCTACCCTCGACGGCTGAGTCGTTGCACTAGTCTTTTCCCTTCGTTTGGAGGAGGGACCCTTTATCATTGTACTTGGGGACTCACATTTCTCCCAACCTTAAGCTTTTATATGACCTTAACTACGGCGAATTGCTGACTGACATATTAAAGGACTTACAGCAATGGCAGATCCACCCTTTGACCTCGTTTGGTAGGGTGAATGTCTTGAAAATGACGATGCTGCCACGGATTCTATATTTTTTTATATACTATATCTATTACCTTGCCCCAGACCTTCTTTAAGCAACTTCTTAGAGCATTTCTGACTTTTATCTGGCATGATAAGCAACCCACCTGGCAGCATGATGTCCCGAATAAACTGTGGGTCTCATTAGAGAAAGCAATGACAGGGAGGAATCTAGCGGGGGGCCCCTTGGATCCCAACAGCTTTCAGAAGACTTTCTGACTGGACGTCACACCTGACTTGAACCACATTGGCAGTTTGGGATCGAATGAATGGGTCCGGTCTATATGTCTCCATTAGCCCCACTGGGGGGCTACCCTTGGTTCCCTCTGGGAGAGGACCTTGGGTTCTTTTGCTCTTGATGGGAGGATGGGGATTTTTCCTGTGCCAAATTTGACCCTCAGGGTACAGGGGGGTACATCACCAATCCTGTCTCCAAATATCACCCAAACCGTCCTCTCCGCTCCTCTCATGACCTCCTGCTCTCTAGCTCCCTTGTCTCCTCCCCCCATGGTCATCTCCGAGACTTCTCCAGAGCTTCCCCCATCCTCTGGAACTCTCTACCCCAACTATCAGACTATCGCCTACTCTGCCCACTTATAGGCGATCTCTGAAAACCTCTCTCTTCAGGGAAGCCTATCCTGCCTTCAGCTAATAACGGAATCTTCTATTCCTCCTACCAGTCTATCGCCCACAGTTATTACCTTTTGTACCACCAGCCCCTCCCTCTTAGATTGTATGCTCCAAGGAGCAGGGCCCTCCTAACCCTCTTGTATTGAACGGTATTGTTGCTGTCTTGTCTCCTGTTATATTGTAAAGCGCTGAGCAAGCTGTTGGCGCTATATTTATTATTTATTTATTTCAGGTACTTATATAGCGCCGTCAATTTTACGCAGCGCTTTACATATATATTGTACATTCACATCAGTCCCTAACCCTCAAGGGGCGTACAATCTAAGGTCCCTTACTCACATTCATACTAGGGACAATTTAGACAGGAGCCAATTAACCTAGCAGCATGTCTTTGGAGTGTGGGAGGAAACCGGAGCAACAAAGGTTTTATTGACTGTATACAGGTTATATAGACAAAAACAAGCCAACAGAGGCCATTTCAACAAGCTAAATTTTTATATAGCACACTTGTATGAGGTGCACAGTGCTCATAGAAAACAATTGTTTTCTATATGTCCTTGCACTGATCATTGCAGCTTAAAAGGCTAAGTTCCCCTTTACAGAACAAATAATAAAAATGCAGATATTTTTTCAGAAAAAAAATGTCATTTATCATTGTGTTCCTGCAGGAGCCTGAAAAGCATTGCACCGCGATCAGTAGATCATGAGTGCAACGTGGGTTCTGGCAGATATGTCCTCTGGCTTTCAGCCCGTACCTCTCTATGGGCTTTCTCTTTCAGTGGACTACAAGAGCGCTCGTCAGCGCCCCAGCAGCCCATTGAGGCTACAAGTCCTTCTGCCACGTTGGTATGCCACTGAATCTCCAATCACATGTTGTACTTCATGGTCTTGTATGCTGTAAGAAGTTTATCAACCAGCTGATTGTAGTTTGGTGTTCTGTGGTTGCCAAAAAAAGTCTCAACCACATCCTTAAATGCTTTCCAGGCAATTTGCTCTGGCCCCACTGACAGATCCTTGATGACGTATCTGATCTGTGGACCAAACAAAAATAACTTCCTTAATCTTGGTACCAGTTATTCTTGGACATACCTGTCTCAGATAACAAAACCTTCACCCTACTTGTTCATCACCTTCACGAAAATTTTCATCAGTTCAAGCTTTATGTGAAGTGGAGGCAAAAACTGAAAATTGTATCAAGTACGTACCGCAGTTTTCCTTTTCTGGCGCCAATCTATGGCAGCATACATGTGGTAGCAGACCCGCCTACTTCTGCCCACAGAACCAGTGCAAAGCTATTAAGGAGTTAGCACCCACATAACAGCCCATTCCATGTACATCTCTAGGAACGAACTGGGTGAGTTTAGTATGATGCCATGGATTGGCACAAAGAAAGGAAAATTACGGTAAGTATTTGATACAATTTTCCATTTTCCTGGTGCCAACATGACCGCATACATGTGGTAGATCAATAACTAGCTATCATGGTGGGAAGCTTCAGCAAATCCTATCATTAAAGAAAGTCAATAAGCTACAAGCTTCCCACCAGAGACAGCAGTAATGAGGACTACTAAGCCCATCAGCAGTGCTGAAAGAATGCACCATAAGAGAATGGGCTGTTGTGTGGGGGTGTACTCTTTATAGCTTTGCACTGTTCCCGTAGGCATAAGTAGGCAGAGCTACTACCACATGTATGCTGCCATGTTGGTGCTAGGAAGATATTTGTCAAGTCAACAAGTGGTTAATGTGCCAGGTTGCTCTGTTCTGGAACCAAATTCTTTAGGAGTGGCCATTTCTTTTAAAGTAATGCAACTCTCTTGCCTGGCTGTCCTATTCACATATGTAACAAAAGTATCTGGTATATCCCAGCTGTATTCCAAGCAACAGAACCACTACTTTTAGATCCACAGTTATTTAAAAAAAAAAAAAAAAACAGTGCATGATAAGTTAAATTACAGGCTATTAGCAGTGTGATTAGCAGCCAAAAATCTATAAGATACACCAAAAAGTGTTCAGGAAGCCAAACCTTTTAGTCCAGTCTTTCCTTGCCTCTTGCCACAATGCTTCCTGGGGCACTTCCCCAAAACAAGCATACAAGCATGCAGCTAGTGTCAAATGAAAGTCAGAGCACTTGATCTGCATATTTGTTCCAGTTATAATGCAGCAAATAAAATATGTGTTATATTCTGCTGCCACTTTAAATTTCTTGTGCAACAGGGCATAGCGATAGCTATTCATTTATTTGCTGAGCCAATGCAATTCAGCAGAAGGGAAACTTGGAGAGCTTCTCTATTAAGAGTGGCACTATGTGTCAGATTGTCTATTTGACATTGTCCTTAAAGTGAACACTTACATTTGTGTTTCACACTGATCAGCTAATAAGATACCTTATAGTGTATAAGAGTAAAAAAACAAGGGGTACACCTCTATTGTGTGCGTTAACTAGAGCAGACATGTATATAAATTGTTGTTCTGGCTCTTAGCCCCCTAATAATATAATAATTCTGAGAGAAGAGAAATCAAAGTTATTAAACTAAAAGCTTCTCCCAAGGCTCTGCCAGCAGATTCTCTCCCAGAAATTCAATCATCTCTTGAGAAAGCTGGGGGTGGGGAAGCGACCTGCTCTATAAATGATGGATTTTGAACAAGTGCATCCTATTAACACATTAACCCATTTTTTGCTGGCAGAAACAGTCTTGCTGAATATGGGGATTTGTTACTGCATCTAGATAAAACTGTGTTATGTGATATCAAGTTCCTGTAATTTGAAATTGATTATACATTTTAATTTACCTTTGCATATCTAAAAATTAAAAAAGAAAACCCCATAAATGAATAACATCTACTGATACATTCATGTAAATGTTTAACCTCCAGTATACAATGTAGCTGGCTAGCCCACCTACATGACCGCAGGACATTCGTAACAAAGAGTGCCCTGAGTTTGTTTCCCTCTAGTGTTCAGCCTAGTGACAGTAACATTATGCCCTGGAAGCATTGAGAGAAGAACCACTACTGAGAGCCAGGGATTGTGGGACATGTAGTCCAGGGAGCTGGGTTTTTACATGGAGCCAGTGCTGCTGAGAACTGAGTCTTTTTTGGGACCACCACCTGAAGCTGATAGGAGGGGCCTGGCCACTCTAGACTCCTCCTAGACGCATTTCATGTCAATACACGTCTACAAATCAAGAAATAGAGATAAAGTGAGCGCTAGATGGAAAAGCTGCTATGCGCCAATAAGTACCAAAAGACTCAAAAAGACATGCAAAGAAGAAAGGGCGCAGCGCTAAAGTACAGTATAATTATAAACCATATATATGTAAAGTGATAACAAAGTGCCAAAAACTGTGCAAAAAAGCAATAATAGTCCTTTAAACAATAAATGGTGACTGAAAAACGTGCGTCTTCCGGTGATCAGAGTAATTGAATCATGCACTCACCAGATGCATAATTCAAATATGCATATAGATGGTATCCCGATATCCAAACGAAGTTGTCTCATAGATGGATAGGGTCATCATCTAAGTACAGCAGTCCGTCCAAGGTATCTTCTTATGGATCGTGTGTTGCCACACTAAAACACCCCTCAGCTGTCCCCTAGGAGACTCTGCAAGTAGTGGACTCAGCAGGGTCCCAAGAAAAAAAGCCAGGATGGTGTGATACCGTTTAAAATGAAAATTTATTGGTCCAAAAGAAAGACAAGGACTGCATAAATAAAACTGACCATAAAGGTGTATAAAGATGGCCGCCGCTCCATGCGGTGGCGTAATGTCTGGGATATGCTGCTCTTAAGGGTAAGAGCAGCATATCCCAGACATTACGCCACCGCATGGAGCGGCGGCCATCTTTATACACCTTTATGGTCAGTTTTATTTATGCAGTCCTTGTCTTTCTTTTGGACCAATAAATTTTCATTTTAAACGATATCACACCATCCTGGCTTTTTTTCTTGGGACCCTGCTGAGTCCACTACTTGCAGAGTCTCCTAGGGGACAGCTGAGGGGTGTTTTAGTGTGGCAACACACGATCCATAAGAAGATACCTTGGACGGACTGCTGTACTTAGATGATGACCCTATCCATCTATGAGACAACTTCGTTTGGATATCGGGATACCATCTATATGCATATTTGAATTATGCATCTGGTGAGTGCATGATTCAATTACTCTGATCACCGGAAGACGCACGTTTTTCAGTCACCATTTATTGTTTAAAGGACTATTATTGCTTTTTTGCACAGTTTTTGGCACTTTGTTATCACTTTACATATATATGGTTTATAATTATACTGTACTTTAGCGCTGCGCCCTTTCTTCTTTGCAATACACGTCTACAGTAGGGGTGATGCCATGTAGACGTGTATTGACACGAAACGCATCTAGGAGGAGCCTTCGCACGCCTTGACGTCACGCCACCGGATCAGGACGTCCGGCGGCCAACCCTTGATTTTCACTGGTCAGTGTTTTAGATGTTTTTTACAGCCTCTTCTACTGGCTACAGGCTGCAGGCATGTGCTTTGTAATCCTTATTTGATTTTTTCACATTGGATTTAATATTTTTTATTTAAAATACTACACTATGAGTACCTTTACTTCTTATATCTGGCACTGAGTCCTCATACCTCAGCCACAGCTTTTTTAGGCTTCTGTGTGGATCCAAGGAGCAGTGTGATCCGACCAGACCAATATCTTCTTATCATTGAGGGACCACCCGGGTACCACCAAGCAGCGCCTGCATGAGACCTCGGCTACATGTGACCTGTACATGCGCATTGAGATTGCGCTTCTGGTAAGTGGGCAATCTATCTATCCCTCGATATTGGATTGGATTACACCAACGTTTTTGGAAGTTTTTTCATAATTGAACCGCTTACCACATCTGATATTATTACATTGGACAATCATCTTTTCTCATGTGTTATTTCACATAATTGTTATAAAGATATTGTTTGTAGCGCTGCACTTTTCTTTTGTCAATTTCAGTTGGAAAGGTTTTGTGGTTCCTTTTAGTGCATTTGCTGCTCACTGGAGTGCGCTCACTAACTTATCTACATATATAATAATTGCATATTGGTTTATTATAAACTGTTCATAGTTCTTGGGCCCGTGGCATCAAGAGAGGATGGACACAGGAAAGCCTTCCTTCTTCCTTTTATACCTGGGGTCATAGGTTTTTTAAGGGCCTACTTGTATTTGCTGTTTGAGTCACGTTCACTGAATATATGTGCTTTAAATCCTCTGAAACGAAACAGTTTATCCTGAAGTATATCTGCAGTAACAATCCTTTGCTTTTGTCTGTTGACTTGAAAACTTCTAGTAAATATTCCATTGCCTTATTACAATTAGGAGTTGTTGCAAGTGTGATCCTGTGTGTAGGGGCGGACTGACAACTCATGGGGCCCCCAGGCAATAGGGTATCATGGGGCCCCTGTGTCCTCGCCTACACTCAAACCACACCCAAAAAAGCCTATGAAAGGTACCAGGGGCATCTCATGGGGCCCCCTGCTGACCTGGGCCCTTGGGCAGTGCCCGAGTTCCCAAATGGTCAGTCCGCCCCTACCAGTGTGAACCATGTCTGAACTTGAGCGTCAGAAGGCTTGCAAGGTCAGGGTAACCTTTGGGGACCATCATTTTCCTGACAGGGGGTGGCATTACAACAATATCTGTTAGTATTTTAATGTCTTGATGACATGGTTCTAAATATTTCTATGATTTACTATGTGGACGGCATTAAAAATACTTCCCTTGGTCGCATAGCTTTGCTTGCAGGGAATCAGGCAGCATAGACCATTGGTTTTAACACCATCAGTCCTTCTGAGGCTTCAAACACTTATCCAGTAAAGACAGGGAAGACTGGGAAACCCCCAACACAATGAAAATCCCTGATCACTCAGTCGTCACAGCTGAGTAAAACTGTACCTGAAATTTTTAGGTCACCAAGGCATAAGCCTTGGTGAGCAACACAGCTAATATGGAACCACAGATGTACTGACACTGGCATATGCCAATACATTCAAATATATTCACTAAGTTCCCACAAAAGTGGAACTTCCAGCACAGTTGAAATCAAAGGAACTTTACAGGAGGTGGACTAGAATAAAATTTGTTGGAGGAAGAGAGAGCTGGCACCCACAGGGATGAAAAGCTGAGGTCCTCTGCATTATGCAGAAGCGACACACTATGTAACTGGATGTACAGTACACCATGGCTCTGAAATGGTACAAAGACCTGCTCCTGGTGGAATGCCCTCTGCCACCACCCTGTAAGTCACCTCAAATCGAAGCAACATCATCAGGACTCCACTACTTGACAGCTCTCTTATGGTAGGTTCTGCAAAAGGCCCCATAATACTTAGCCAGACAGGGAGGCCTGCAGAAGATTGACCGATTCCAAAGAGAGTGACCTCAACCCACCTTAAACCCCCACTATTAAACAGCCTGAATAACCCTCTTTTGCATGTGATACCGTATCCTGCATCTCTACTTCAGTGAGTTCCTGATTCCATCAAATTCTGCAGACCTTACAAGCAGAGGGCTCATCCATTGCTTATTGGACAAACTTGTTGCCATAAGTTTCAAACAATAACTCAACACTGAACTGACTCAAGCTTATCTGGGTTACCCACAAACTTGCCACCGTTACACAGAAGCAGAGAACTTAAATGCTCATGGGCATTCCCAAGTTAATCTCGGCTTTCCCATGGGTGACACAAACCAAGCTACTAGCTCTTCTGAAAAACTGCTTCCCCACAGCAGAGTGGTCCATTGTATTAACTTCTGCTCCCTGAGAAATACTACCACCAAGGGGCAATGACTCCAAAGGAACGGAACCAAGAAAATGCCATTGTATTACCTGTCTAGCAATTTCTATGTGGCCATGTGGTACATACTGTTTATTTGTTCAGCTAGGGCTTGCACTGATGTACATTGCAAAGAAAGCTCTGTTTGTTCCAACAGAGTTTCATCAGTACCATTATGATTATGGACATTTTGGCACACTGAGATCATGCCACCTATTCAGGTGAATGTGTGGTTGTGCTGTTTTTGAACACAGTTACAAGAAGTACTAAAATAAATGCTAATTTTTTTGTTGGGGGGGGGCAGGTGGTCCCCACAACCTGTTATAGAGGACCCCAAAGCTACCTGCTAGTTGGTATGAATGTGACCAGGGCCTCTCTATCTTTGTATCCTCTCCTTTTATGGAACAGCCCCTAGTGCTAATACTGTTACTCATCTATGGACCTGGTGTTCATGGTTAACCTATTGTAAGTGTTACAAAATGCTAAAGAATCAGCTGTTTGTCTAGGTTCAGTTGGTACTTACGCTGAACACCTCAAACACAATTATATAGTTGTCCCATAACTAGGGAGAATAGTTGTCTACAAATTTCCCACCCGCACCTCTTTGCCCCCTACTTACTTCAGGCTAAATACTCTTTACATCCATCTAGGTACAAATGGGGCTGATACAGAGAGACATCCTCTCAGGCGCATACAGTACTTTCTCCTTTTCTGTTTGAGAAAATTGTCTGCTTACATCCCTGTGTGTTTTAAAATTTAGAGTCTAGCATCCATCCTTCACACCTCTGACCCCTTCACCAAACTTACCTCTTCTTACCACTCTTTGCCTTTCTTCATCTTTATTCTCCTTCTCAACTAACACCCTTCCTTACACCCTCCTCCTTGACTCCTTATTGCCTGTTTCAACCTTTTGCATTCCATGCAGTTGCAGGGTATTTGCAGTTCTTTCTCATTCACCAGACTGGGTCGTGAACACTGCAGAAGCAATAGTTTTTGCCTTGGGAGTGAAGCAAAGTGCCACAACTGCAGCATGTAAACACCCCCATCAACTGCCTTTGCAGTTTAGGGGGCAGTTGGAGAGGCACAAAAAAACCCCCAGCTCATCCGTGTGTCCACCAACTACAAGTCTAAACACGCTCTTAAAGGTTTAGGAGGCAGATTTATATTTATTAGACGCTCTATCACCAGTACAACTGTCATTGTTGCAAATGTATACTTTCCAAATAATGACCAAAGATAATTTATGGGCAAAATAATTTACCAACTGTCAACTTTCACAGAAGGAATGTTGATATTAGTGGGAGATTTTAATGATCTCATTAACACCTCCAATAAAAATAGTCCTCCCTTTGAAAACCTGCAATATACTGTATGAAGAAAAAATTACAATCCCTGATGGTGTACCCTGAACCCTTTGAGTGCAGACTACTTGTTTTTCCCCCATACAGATACTAAATATTCCTGACTCAACTAAATGTTTTGTTTTTTATCCAGAGGGGGAAATTGATGCCCGTCGTACCTTAAACCCTTCCGGTACAGATGTCTTGTTTTTCCCCCATACAGATATTAAATATTCCTGACTTGACTACATATTCCACCCAGACTAGATTCAAATAATCTACCATTGTTTATCTAAACATTATTGTGCCATGCACCACAGTGACCTCCCTGAAGAACAATATCCATTATACACGGTCTACTTCACAGATTACATTTTTTAGGGATCAGTCTTCCCCTAGATAATAATTTATAGAGTTAATTTTCCTACTCGGGGTCTGTCTTTCAAAACAGACTCAGAGACCTCTTTGTCTTAGACTGGCAGAATTACAATCATAAAAATGAACATCTTCCCCAGAGTACTTGCTACAAACAATCCCTATAACATTACCACCCACTTTTCTGGGGACGATGTAGATAAGAACATATGAGGGGCCAAAAGGAGAGTTTAGAGTCCAGGATTACACCTAGATCCCTGGCATGTGGGTTGATGGTTGTGGCATTGATCCAAACAGAGAAGTCAGGGGGAGGGACCCATGGGGGAGGAAATATTAAAAGCTTGGTTTTGGATAGATTGAGTTTGAGGAAGTAGTGTGACATCCAGACTGATATGTTGGTCAGTAATTTAATGATGCATAAGGAGCAGTGGAGGACTGACCATTCGAGCACTCGGGCACCGCCCGAGGGACCGGGGTCATTAGGGGGCCCCATGAAATGGCTCTGGTACCTTTTTTATAGGCTTTTTTGAGTATGGGCAAGGACACGAGCCCCATGATCCCCTATTGCCCGGGGGCCCCATGAGTTGTCAGTCCGCCCCTGATAAGGAGATTGATATTGTGAGCTGAGGGGTAGACAGATAGCTTTGGGTGTCGTCAGCTTAGAAATTATATTGAAGATTATATAAAGAAGTGAGGGTTGTATATACAGATTGTGGGGTGGAGAACAGGGGTAAAGAAAACAGCATTTAAGGAGAGAGGACACAACTGTGAAAAGAGGAGGTGGAGAGCGCATGTTACAAAGCAAAGGAGAGATGAAAGGGGAAACGAGTTCACCCGCAGTCTGTTTTTTTCCCCAAAGTAGCTCGCTGTAGATGTCGCTTCATGCAATCACCGAAGTGCAAGAGTGGAAGTGCCACTTAATTAATGAACCCCGCTCTATTGGAAGAACCCCAACATGAACCACCCTAGCATGTGCCCCCCAGCATGACCTATATTTACTTATAGGTAAAAAAAAAAAAAGAAAAAAAAAAAAAGGTGAGGGTACATCCATTCACATAGAGGTTTTGTTAAACTGTGTGGAGAGTGATGTAGCACTGGGACTTTGGGATCACTTTTCGTATACTTATGGAAGAATGAGTTTAGAATCAGTGAAGATATCGCTTTATTTGAGGTTGTACATACGGATGCTTTAGAACAGTTTTCTTTCTGATTGTAATATCATGGATGTTGATTTGGTTTGATCACATAGAATTTAAGTTATATTAAGGACACTCTATATTGTTTCCAGAATAAATGTTATTTTTCAGCAGCGCAACACATTTTACTTTGATTTATTGTTCAATTGGTAGATGAACACATGCCAGGGTGATTGCAGCAGCTGCACACCTGTGAAGGTAGTTTACACAACTAGATTTTGGCAGCGCTTACATTTTCCGTTGGTTTTAAGATTTTGAAATTGTAACTTTTTTTTAAATTGAAAAATGTGAAGATAAAGTTTGGTAAAAAATGCTTCCCTCCTAAGGCCACTGTGTATCTGCACTGAACATAAGTGACAAATACGGGCAAGTAGTCAAAAGGTAGGATGATTCCAGTAGCTCTTGTAAATGTAAGATATGCTGAAAAGACACAACAATAATAAAAACTACATAGCTGTATAGCTTGGAAAAATTATATTTTTATAAAATATTTATAAATTCTACAAAAAGAATCCCCATGGGTCTGGTCTGAATACATAAATGAAAATAAAAAAAAAAATCATCTGACAAACAGTAAACCGCAATCCATTGGAATATTCTTTTTTCTGGATTGCTACTTACCTACCACAAAGTGCTTTTGTGCCAGTGAATGACTTCCATTTATCCTTTAAACTGGCACTGTAGGGATTTGGAGCACTTCCTGGTTTGATATGTATTTTGGATACTTTTTTAGAACAGACCGTCCTATCATTTATTACAGGCTTCATTTCGCCTGTGTGTTTTACTGCATTATAAATGAGGAAATCAAGGATGTGCTTCAAACATGTTTCAGTGAGAAAATGTTATAAAGTTGCTTAAATACTATTTTATATCAATGCTTGCATAATGCTTTTAGGAACATTTTAAACATTGTGATGAAGAGTTAAAACCTCTGTTAGTTTTAATATTCTCTGGTTTCCTCTGTGGATAATTTTCCCCTCGCTAACTGTACAGGTGGCTATCTTTTCCAAGTGATGGGAACCTCTCTTTTTTACAATCTAAAAATTGCTCTTTTTGGCCCCATTGGAGATATTTTCCCTCCCTTCCTGTTCGAGTTTCCACCTGCAATTAAAACAGGAAGTATGTTGTAGTAAGAAATCCTTTAACATGGTTATTTGCAACAATTTTAACTTTTCCCACTATAGGAAAAAATGTTTTTGATGCAATTCTACTGTAGCACCCTCTTAGGTGCCAGAATAAGTAGATTATAGTTGGTTCCTCTGTTTAACAGGAGAACTGTTAAGAAAATCTAATTAGGCTTTCTGCTCAGAGAGCTGCAATTGTTAGTAATGCTTGCTCTGTGTTCAAGTGCTGCTAGTTCTGCAACTGTCTTTTTCTGTATCCAAGTAACCTAGGAAGGTTCTGGATCTATAGGTGGAACTCATGCAGGACACAGTATGAATATTAATCCCACTCCAGCCAATCCCAGGGAGTGCAGCCCTGAGGAATGCTGGGAAATGGTATATATTCTTTGGGCATACAGAGCCTGGGTCTTTCCTGAAGAGGGTTGCACCAGCCTGGGGGGAAGGCACGCTGTCTCCCCAGGCACCTGTTGCCATGCAGCCTCAGGTGGGCGACCTGAGGACCTGAAGTAAAAGAGAGAGTGACCCTGGTTCTTCATTAAGCTAACTGATGGAAGCTGTCTGCCATAAATGTGTCTGGTATTACCGGAGGGCTTCGCTTGAAAGATTTGTAAGGAGGGATCCTAGAGATCCCTTGTGCTTTGCTACCCTTCTGGTGTTTTATAGTTAGTGTGGATCTGAAACAAGGGGAAGCCAGTTGATGTCCTGAAGAGCACTATCCATTTAACTCCTTCTTGACATTGGGACTTTGCTCAAGGCTGCTATTCAAGGAAGTTCTGTCCTGTAATAGTTATATTCCTGGAGTATCCTACTAAGTTCCTCATCCCTATCCAAGTTCTTTAATAGAAAAACAACAAAAAACAACAATCCCTAGACTAATCATTGGAGGCAATGAGCAAAACGTGTGTGTGTGTGTGTGTGCACCTGGCTGTGAAATTCTGCCTAGCTGCGGTGCAATGTTATGGAAGACCTGGACAATAACTACCAGTGGCTTCTACGGAGGTAGCGCTACACTGCTTACCTTAATACATTGTCTATAAATGTAGCAGTGTTGTAATTTGTTGGATTCTGATAACTGTCTTCCATCCCTCCATCCCTGTTCTTTTACAAGTATATTTTATGCAAGTGCCATAAATACTTACTGATCCTGCCAGGGTTTCAGTGTTCCCTTCTTGTGCAGTGAACATACATCTCAAAAAATTTTATCAGTCTCTCCAGCTGTCCTGTGAACTACAAAACCATCTTCCATGTATGTTATTGAGATGAGGAAGTGTTTGCAATTCAAACCAGGAGAGGATTTTCGAATGACAACCCTGCTCCTTAACCACCTCTCACCCTCAATATAAGGAAATGAGGGCACAAGGCGGTCCTCTCGTTCCACTCTAACTGCACGTGTGCAGCTCCAGGGGCACACAGAGTGGCGATCGGTGGTTCGCTGTGTCCCTCGGACACAGCGGATCACCGATCAATGGAAAGAGCCGAAGACGTGTCATGTGATCAGCTGTGTCCAATCCAGGGGCAGACTGACAACTCATGGGGCCCCTGGGCAATACGGGATCATGAAGCCCCTGTGTCCTCACCAACACCCAAAAAGCCTATGAAAAAGCCAAGGAAAGGTACCAGGGGCATCTCATAGGCCCCCCCTACTGGTCCAATCACAGCTGATCGCATGTAAATAATGAAACGCCGGTTATTGGCATTTCTCTCCTCGCTGACAGCTCCTGAGGAGAGGAGAGCTGGTAATCGGCATTCCTCAGAGAGGACATGTACACTGATCATCAGGGCACTGATGATCAGTGTAGCCCCATCAGTGCCACCTGTCAGTGTCCATCAATGCCAGCTGTCAGTGCCCATCAGTGCCACATCAATGCCACATATCAGTGCACATCAATGCCACATATCAGTGCCCATCTGAGCTGCCTTTCAGTGCCACCTATCAGTGCCAGTCAGTGCCACCTATCGGTGCTGCCAATTAGTGCCGCCTATCAGTGTCCATCAGTGCTGCCAATGTGCTGCCTAACAGTGCCTGTCAGTGCCGCCTAACAGTGCCAGTCAGTGCCATCTATCAGTGCCATATGAGTGCTGCCTGTCAATACCCATCAGTGCCACCTACCAGTGCCTCATCAGTGCCACCTATCAGTGCAGCCTATCAGTGCCCATCACTGCAGCCTCATTAGCGCACATCAGTGGAGAAAAATCACTTAACAAAATTTTATAACAGAAACTAAGAAAAAAACTTTTTTTTTTTCAAAATTTTCAGTGGTTTTTGGTTTGTTTAGTAAAAAATAAACCCAGAGGTGATTAAATACCACCAAAAGAAAGCTATATCTGTCCCAAAAAAAGATAAAATTTCATATGGGTACACTGTTGCATGACTGCGCAATTGTCAAAGTGTGACAGCGCGAAAGCTGAAAATTGGCCTGGGCAAGAAGGGGGTATAAGTGCCCTGTAGGCAAGTGGTTAATATATGTAGTATAACGAGTGAGCATTGTCAGGAAGTGTCATACTGGCAACATCACAAGCTGCAAATAAAAAGAAAAGAAGCCTGAAAATGGAGAAATAATACAGTCATTGCACCTAAGGACTGGTATATATTACATTTTGTTATTGATTTAGATGTTCTGTAAACTCTTCCTGCATCAGGAGCTTTCCATGACATTGTAGTTACTGTGCAGGGAGCGCACAACAAGTACACTCTCAGCACAGGAAACTCTTCTTTATGGACACATATACAGTATGTGGCCACTCTGCATTAAAGACCACCCATTCAGAGGTCGTATGTACAGTCATGGCCGAAATTGTTGGCACCCTTGATATTTTTCCTGAAAATCAAGTATTTCACACAAAAAAGGTATTGCATTAACACATGTTTTGCTATACACATGTTTATTCCCTTTGTATGTATTGGAACAAATATAAAACAGAGGCAGAAAAGCAAATATGACATAATGTCACACAAAACCCCAAAAATGGGCTGGACAAAAGTATTGGCACCCTTAACTTAATATTTGGTTGCACACCCTTTGGAAAACATAACTGAAATCAGTCGCTTCCTATAACCATCAATAAGCTTCTGACACCTCTCACCCGGAATTTTGGACCACTCTTCCTTTGCAAACAGCTCCAGGTCTCTCTTATTGGAAGGACACCTTTTCCCAACAGCAATTTTAAGATCTCTCCACAGGTGTTCAATGGGATTTAGATCTGGGCTCATTGCTGGCCACTTCAGAACTCTCCAGCGCTTCTTTGCCATCCATTTCTGAGTGCTTTTTGACGTATGTTTGGGGTCATTGTCCTGCTGGAAGACCCAGGATCTTGGACGCAAACCCAGCTTTCTGACACTGGGCCCTACAGTGCGACCCAAAATCCTTTGGTAATCCTCAGATTTCATGATGCCTTGCACACAGTCAAGGCACCCAGTGCCAGAGGCAGCAAAACAACCCCAAAACATCATTGAACCTCCACCATATTTTACCGTAGGTACTGTGTTTTGTTCTTTGTAGGCCTCATTCCGTTTTCGGTAAACAGTAGAATGATGTGCTTTACCGAAAAGCTCTATCTTGGTCTCATCTGTCCACAAGACGTTTTCCCAGAAGGCTTTTGGCTTACTCAAGTACATTTTGGCAAACTGTAGTCTTGCTTTTTTATGTCTCTGTGTCAGCAGTGGGGTCCTCCTGGGTCTCCTGCCATAGCGTTTCATTTCATTTAAATGTCGACGGATAGTTCGCGCTGACACTGATGCTCCCTGAGCCTGCAGGACAGCTTGAATGTCTTTGGAACATGTTTGGGGCTGCTTATCCACCATCCGGACTATTCTGCGTTGCAATCTTTCATCAATTTTCCTCATCCGTCCACGACCAGGGAGATTAGCTACAGTGCCATGGGTTGCAAACTTCTTGATAATGTTGCGCACTGTGGACAAAGGCAAATCTAGTTCTCTGGAGATGGACTTGTAACCTTGAGATTGTTGATATTTTGCCACAATTTTGGTTCTCAGGTCCTCAGACAGTTCTCGTCTCCTCTTTCTGTTGTCCATGCTTAGTGTGGCACAGACAGACACACAATGCAAAGGTTAAGTGAACGTCTCTCCTTTTTATCTGCTTTCAGGTGTGATTTCTATATTGCCCACACCTGTTACTTGCCCCAGGTGAGTTTACAGGAGCATCACATGCTTGTAACATTCTTATTTATCCGCAGTTGTGAAAGGGTGCCAATACTTTTGTCCAGCCCATTTTTGGAGGTTTGTGTGACATTATGTCGAATTTGCTTTCTTTCCTCCCTTTTTTTGTTTTGTCCCAATACACACAAAGGGAATAAACATGTGTATAGCAAAACATGTGTTAATGCAATACGTTTCGTGAGAAATACATGATTTCCTGGAGAAATATCAAGGGTGCCAACAATTTCGGCCATGACTGTATGTACAGCCAGCGGAAACAGGTAAATATGTGCTCTCTCTTTAGTAAAGGGGTTTTTTCAATAATACAATTCCATAACTCCACCTTGACCTTGTCTACCAGAATACACATCTGAAATATTGAAAATCCTATATAGTAAACTGCTATCAGAACATAATACACAGTTACATAGTCAGACAGGTTGAAAAACATCCATCTAGTTTAATCAATAAAGAAATTAACAAATAAATACCTTAGAATCCCCTTTATAAGGGACTCTATACCCACCAGAAAATGGTAAAAGAACATAGTCTAAGGTATATGAAAGACTTAGTCTGTAGCCCAACACTTGTAAGTAAAATAACTGAGAAACCATGGTAGATGATAATTTACTAGAAATAGTGTGTACACCAATAAAAAACTGGGTCTAACAAAAACACTTTAAAACTTCATATCCTTTGGTAGGGCTTTTTTTCGCTGGGAACGTCGGGGAGCACCTCCAGCGCTGAATGTATGTAAAGACAAGGATGTGCTGGGGTGTGCTGGAGGGTCTAATGATGTTGTGGGATCTATTGTTGCTGGAGGGGATGTATTTTTGCATGGGGGTTTAGTGTTTCTGGGGAGGTCTGTTGCTGGTGGGGATCTATTGTTGCTAGGGGGGTCTTATGGTGCTGGGGGATCAGTCGTTGCTGGGATGGATCTACTGTTGAGAGAGAGGTCTATTGATGTTGGCTGCTGGGAGATCTGTTGTAGCTGCTGGGGGTTTTGTTTTGCAGGGGTCCATTGTTGCTGGGGGGTCTATTATTGTGCAGGTGGATCTATTGTTCCAAGGAGGGGGGTTTATTGATGCTGGTGGGGGTCTGTTGTTGCTGGCTGCAGGGGATCTGATTTACTGCTTTTCGTACTATTAACAAAGTCCATACCCATTACGTAGCACCACAAAATGTTACTTGGTTCTGAATTCTCTAAAAGGGGTGGTACTGGGAAGTGGGTAGGGGGTGGAACCAAGGGAAGGTGCTCAGAGGTGGGTAGGGGGCGGAGACAAGGGGGTGACCCAGAAGGAGAGAGTTCCTGCACCTCTTCAGTGAGAACAAAAGCCATGTCCTTTGGTATTCACTAGGAATATTAGTGAACACTGTAGAAGCTGAAAAAGGAACTAGAGCTATATCTGACGTAAACTGCACTTGCAAATAAGGAGAAGGTTGGAAATAGCCATGATCCTGCCAGTGTGGGTGAACAAGCCTTAGGGCTCTATTTAGAACAAGGGTTTCCTTTGAAGTTTTTAATTTTGCCAGGGTTTTTTTAATTTTATTCAGTGGCCGTTCCTCTAGTAATATATACAACTGTGGGTATTGCATAGTGTAAAAGTGCAGAGATTAGGCATTATAAATTTGCGGTTGTAATTTGCATTTTGAAGTAATTGCTTAAAGAACATGCTTGCTCCTAGTTTTTGAAGTCTAGTTTAAAACTTTTTATTTTTGGGTCACACCAACTTGTGAGATGTGGTGGCAAGAGGTAACATAGAAACTTTGCTAGTGTCAAGCCTAAAACTGAAACCAGGAGATCCACTAGACATACACACAGCTATAGTGGCAGGACTGACAACAAAAGGTTAGCAAATAAGTCTGTGAAAATGCAACCAAGGGCCTGTTTACACTACAGTGGGCAACCTCTAGAGTCTAGTGTCCTTTGGAAGTCAATCCATCAGAATGTGTTATAACAATGCAAATCCACAAACCTTGCCTGATAGCATAAATAATACTAAAGGCAAATAGACTGTTCACTTTACAGGGGAATTTTCACTTCATGAAGGTGGTGAAAATCCACTTTGCAAAGAATACTAAAATCACATGCAAAGAAAAAGAATATATTTTGTATTGTACAAGGTTGGATGATGCGATGCTAATGGAAAATTCCCTTATTTACCTTTAAGTAAATAAACCCCATGGTGTGCATGCTGCAACCCCGCGATTTTGGAGGGCAGGTGGAAGGACTCCCCCCCCCCCCCCAAGAAGAATGATGTGTAAAAGAGGGGGCTGCAGGGGCCCAGAGCAGGCCAGAAAGAAGTAGAGCAGGTAACGTCCAACAACTATGATACTGTACTTCCATTGAAACATATTTTTTAATTTGCACCACAGAATTATGAAATAATGATAAATTGCTAACTGATGTATTAATTGCAACCAGGCATGACCTCTCTTCACTTTTACACTTGCTGTACTTTGGAATGACAAGGCGGATTTTCCTTTTACTCCTGGAACAAACTATTTACTCCCTACCGCATAAGTATGATTAATTACTAACTGAGATGCGAGTCCTAACCTGGCAAGACCTCTGTTCAGTTTTACACTTGCTTTATTTTTGAATGACAAGCCCAATTTTCTTTTTACTCCTTCATAAATCTGTTTTCTTCCATTCAGACAGTAGTTCATAATTGCTGGCTTTACTGTACAACAAACAAAACAGTCTCACCAATAATGCATATGAAATTATATAGGTATATAGTTGGTACAGAATAAAGTCCTTGGAAACGCAGTTTTAGGAAGCTGTTGATAAGAATAATATTGTTCTTTATAAATATTTCACACTTTCGTGTTGAAAAAAAAATGTGGTTCAGTGCTCACTTGCAGTTCAGCTGAGATGCTTTCTATCCGAACTAATATAAGATGCAGCATTACAAACCATACGTCACATATTTTCAACTGTATCTCAGCTCAGTGCTGAGATGTACACTCTTTCAGTGACACCAATGTGTTGAAAATCTAGCACTGGAAAAGCTTGCTGAAAATACATCGACAGCCTTTGGCAGCCAAATCAACACCCTTCAGCTAGAATCAGTACCAGGACAGGTTTGCCCAGTGCCCAGCACACTCCCTGCTATCATATAATGGGTGTACCATCCTGTGCCCCCCCCCACTCTGTTTGCCAATGGTTGGCATTAAGTGTGCACCACACATGCAGGACTAATCACTTGTTTTTTAGCAGCTAGAAGGTAGATGCCAGATATGTTTTTTGTGTCAGGAGACGGGCAGGTATGGGGTGGAGAATAGTTGAAGCACAGTGCCAGAGCAGACATGAAGACTTGGCCTGCTGATTGGCAGCCACTGATCTGAAATGTGTGTGTGGTGAGAGGGCACCCCCCTATTGATATGCTCTGGATGGCTGCTCCTCTTGTACAACCGTTTTCCCATCATTGCATCTGCATACAGTATCATGACCTATATAGGAGAAGGAGAAACAGAGGGCAGTTTTGGCTGTTCACACACAAGTTCATTGGGACACTATCATCTTGCCCATGCAAGGCCAGATGACATTGTCTCCAGTAAGGGTTTCCCCCAGCCTCCTTATACTAATATTACCTGAAGTCTCTTGATACTCTTGTTCCTCAACAGCTGGCTTTGAAATTCGCCGGTCAGTGAAATTTGGGAGTGGTGAGATTACACCCCTGGTCATGTGACAATGCTCTGACCTACTGACTGACTTCTATGCCCAGGCCAGGCCTAAGCCAGGTGACCCACCCCCATGTTTACCTGTTCCGTGGCATGTGTCCCTGGAAGGGACTCGGGTTCGGGTTCGGCGGGCAGCAAGATCTTTTTCTTTTTGTGTGGGTTGGCGTTCATTATGATTGACGTTATATCTACTTCGAGGGACATTTATTTTTTGAGGTTTTTTTTTTCATTAACCACTTGAGCTCCTGAGGATTTACCCCCCTTAATGACCAGGCCTCTTTTTGCTACTCGGCAGTGCACTAATTCAACTGATAATTGCGCGGTCATGCAATGCTGCACCCAAACGAAATTTACGTCCTTTTTTTCACACAAATAGAGCTTTCTTTCGGTGGTATTTGATCACCTGTGCGCTTTTTATTTTTCACGCTATAAACAGAAAAAGACCAAATATTTTGAAGAAAAACAATATTTTTTACTTTCAGCTATAAAAAAAATATATAGTAAACTCAAAGTTAGTTATAAATTTAGGCCAAAATGTATTCTGCTACGTTTTTGGTAAAAACAAAAAAATCCAAATAAGTGTATATTGATTGCTTTGTGTGAAAGTTATAGCGTCTACAAACTATGGTATATATACTGCAATTTTTTTGCTATACAGCGCTGCGCTAGTTTAACGGACAATTGCGTGGTCATGCAATACGGTACATAAATGAAATTTATGTCCTTTAACACAAATAGAGCTTTCTTTTGGTGGTATTTGATCACCTGTGCACTTTTTATTTTTGGCGCTATAACCAGAAAAATTTTTTGAAAAACAACATTTTCTCATTTTGGTCATAAAAAAATATCTAAAAAAACTAAAATTTCGTCATAAATTTAGGCCAAAATGTATTCTGCTACATGTTTTTGGTTAAAATATCCCAATAAGTGTATATTGATTGCTTTGTGTTTAAGTTATAGCATCTACAAACTATGGTATAGATACTGCAATTTACACAGCTTTTACTTTCTGACTGCCCATTTCTTAAGGTGCTAAAATACCAGGATAGTACAAACACCCCCAAATGACCCCTTTTTGGAAAGTAGACACCCTAAGCTATCTGCTGAGAGGCATATGGAGTCCATGGAAGATTTTTTTTTTTTCCACAAGTTTCTGGAAAATGACAAAAACTTTTTTTTTTTTTTTTTTTTTTTTTTTACACAAAGTTGTCATTTAAATTATTTATTTCTCGCACAAGCCATGGGTATATGTGGAATTACACCCCAAAATACATTCTGCTACTTCTACTGAGTATGGGGATACCACGTGTGAGACTTTGGGAGCCTAGCCACATACAGGAGCCTGAAATCCAATGACCACTTTGAAAGCCTGAAGGTGCGCAACTTCCTCATTACACTTCCTCACTACCTATCACAGTTTCGAAGGCCCTGACATGCCAGGATAGCCCCAAACCCCCCCAAATGACCCCTTTCTGGAAAGTAGACACCCCAAGGAATTTAAAAAGAGGCATGGTGAGTATTTTGCAGATCTCATTTTTTCTCACAAGGTTTTGAAATTATAAAAAAAATAGAAATTATATGTTTTTGTTTTTTTTCTTCATTTTTCAAAAATTTGTGGCAACAAATGAGATCTGCAAAATACTTACCATGCTTTTTATCAAATCCTTGGGGTGTCTACTTTCCAAAAAGGGGTAATTTGGGGGGGTTAGGTGCTATCCTGGCATTTCAGGGCCTCCGAAACTGTGATAGGTAGTCTGGAAGTGTAATGAGGAAATAAAGCCCTTTAAAAGCCTGAAGTTGCTTATTGGATTTTGGGGTCCTGTACTTGGCTAGACTGGCAAAAAGTCTCTCACATGTGGTACCCCCATACTCGGGAGAAGTAGCAAAATGTATTTTGGGGAGTAATTCCACATATAACCATGGCATGTGTGAGCAGTAAATCATTTATGTGACAATTTTGTGTAAAAAAAAAATATATATTTATTTTTGTCATTTTCCAAAAACTTGTGGTAAAAAAATAAATTCTTCTATTGATTCAACATTCCTCTCAGCAAATAGTTTGGGGTGACTACTTTCCAAAAAGGGGTCATTTTGGGGGGTGGGGGCGTTTTATGCCCAGCATTAGAAGTTTATGCCACACATCATTCACTCTTCTAACCACCTGAAGACCAAGCCTTTTTGTTCACATGAAAAAAAGCAGACACCCTAGTGAATAAAATGGTGGGTACTACAATTTTTTATGGCACATAGTACTCGCGCAGCGATTTTTCAAAAGCAATTTTTAAAAAAAAAAATACACCTTTTTTACTTTTAATGCAGAAAAACACAATATATTGGCCAATTGTTTGGTAAAATATAAAAGATAAATGGTATGCCGAGTAAATAGATACCAAACATGACATGCTTTAAAACTGCGCATGCCCCGTACAAACTGCAAACATTTTTAATATCCATAGGCAGCGCTTTAAAAGCCTTTAAAAGCTACCATTTTAGATTTACAGAGGAGGTCTAGTATTAGAATTACTGCCCTTGATCTGACGTTCACGGCAATACCTCACATGCATGGTGCAACCACTGTTTACATAACGGCACAGGATCAAGGCTTGTGCACACAGGTGTGCGCGCATGGGAGGGGCAATTTTTTTATTATTATTTTTACATTGTACCTTTCATTTTTTTTTTTTTTTTATCACTTTTAATGCTATAACAGGGAATGCAAATAACCCATCTAACTTCAATGGGCATTGTCATATTGTTTTTTGAGAAATCTGGGGTCTATCAGGCTCTAGATATCTCCTCTGCCCTTACATTATCTAATCAAACCAAAATCGGTGTGATCAGATGCTTTCCCAATTTACAAATGGTGCTGTTTATATCCTGCGAAACTGAAGTGATGAAATGCTTGTAGCTTCCAAATTCTTAGACTATAGAGATGATTGGCACCATTCTGGTCTCCAATTAGCTCTATGGTCAGCTGGCAGAAACACCGGCTGCATTCTCAGGTTCCCCCGATAGCACAGGACTGCCCGAGAAGGCCGTGGAAGGCAGCGGGGGAGGGGGGACATCATCTCCCACTGCTTGTAAAAGCAATCTTGCAGCTAATTAGCCACTAGGATTGCTTTTACATGAAAGCCGATCGCCGACTGAAAAAAACGATACCAGGATGATGCCTGCAGCTGTAGGCATCATCCTGGTATAACAATTCAAATCCAGTGATGTACCAGTACATCGCTGGTCCTTGTTGGTTATATATGCCATGTTCTTTTTTTTTTTGTATGCAGCCTGTGGAATTAATGAAAAAATGAGAAGAAATCTCAGAAAAAGTGTGTGGTATGCCCACCATTAGAATATACCGCCCTGCATCCACCCACTTCTAATGGTGGGCACACAATAGGTCACACTTTGCCACATGCGCCAGTTCCAAGATTGAATAAATGTCTAAACAGTGGCACACTTGAATAAAAATTGTCCACGTATAAGAGAAATTATATATATATATATATATATGCACTATACAGTAAAAAGTAAATGTAGAGAGGTTTCACACATCTCCCTGTCTTACATTTCATAGGGAGGCAGGGCCATGGGGCCTGCTTGATATGAGGTTTGCTTTCTGTTGCTTTGATCTGAATTCTATATGCAGAAGATTTTATCTAAATCTGCATAGATTTAAAAGAAGTCAGTTCAGATCGCCCCAGCACCCAGCCACTGTTATATTTGGGCTCCATATGTGAAATACACATCGGCAGGTAATATTAGGCATTCCCAGTGATATGAAAGCGATCTTACAAAATGAGGATCTGAGGGCACTTGTGCTAATAATTTTTATTTTGCCTATATCTACATCCCAGAGGTGAACAAGATGTCCTGCTAAACCTGCATATACCAATGAATCCTCTTATAAAGATATCTTCTATGCTTAACTGTTCATTCTAGAGGAAAAGAAGGACAGACAGTATTTACCTGAATTATGTGCAGGGTGATCAAACCATGACCCTTTAATGTAGCATACTTATGAAATATACATACCGCATGACTGCTCTGGTTACTGTGCAGGCTGCAGAATTAATTTTTCAGAAGATTTTTGCATTAAGCGAAGTGCTGAGGAATGGCCTCAGATCTTAAGCTTCAGGTATGTTAGCGGTTAATCTTCAAGCTCAAGAGAAATAATTCATCGTCAGGGTGACAGGCATTGCATGACGTGAGTTGGATATAACTAGGCTCTGAGACCCCCTATTTCAGATTTGATTGCACTGAAAGCTGGCAGAGAAGGGAATTAAGTCAATCGAGCAGTGAATATAAAACTAATGACATGAACTAAGTTAGAATAGTCATTTTACACCAATAAACACAATTCCTTGTGACTATGTGAAGGATCAGATGCAATGTCATTAAAGTTACAAACCTCTCTTAGTTGCTTTACAATCCTATTTATTCAACACTCAGCAGATAGCATTCAGACTATGAGAAAGAAATACAGAAAAAGGTTGTTAGTTTTCTCAGTCTGTCATAAGGTAATAATATGAAACCCTTACAAAAAAATGGGACCGATGTACTGGTGTAAGTGACCCTGGGCCCTGAAAGCGAACATTTGTACACTTTGAAAGAAAATTATATTGGTTTAGGGTCATTTTTATTTTTGAAAGTGTAAATGCTTTTAAACTGTTTTTTTATTATTTACAAGAAATCTTTATTTTACAAATAAACATTAAATACATGTTGCACCCATGACAGTGATGTCAGAGCATTATGGACTTTCTAAAGAGAGCAGCAGACATTTGCCTTCAGGATTTTTTCTGTGTGACTGTGGCCTGTCTGAACATAAAAGAAAGAAATCGGTTTGAGTGAGGGGAGCCACTCTTAAGCCTTCAGTTGTGTGTGTGTATAAAGTTGAGCTTGAGCCATTGAGTTCTGTAAACAACATGCCTTTTCAGCAATACAGGTAGGGAGAACCTAAAGCTACACTGACTGACTGGAAATGTAAATATAAAATATTGAGGTAGAGATTCACCTAGTCTAACCAGAGAACGTCTTTCATTCATTGAGAAAAATGCAAGGTGCTCTGTAAATGGCCCCTTTGCCAGGAACTGAAAGACAGTGGTGATTACTGTAGTAGTGGCGACTACTACAGTGATTTCCAGCTTCCACAGAGATCCCACAGCTATGGGATATGCATACTTACATTGATCCAAGCTGGACTAAGGTTCCATTCACACTTGTGCGACTCCAAAGTCATGCGATTTCCAGTGCAACTTTGCATTGCGACTTTTATGCAACTTTGGCTGTTGACTTTGGGCTTTACTATTGCACAGCTGTCACATTGATAACATTAAGATGCAACTTTCATGCTACTTTTGAGAGCTTACATTGCAGGCTGTGGCACACAGGTCGCATGAACGTTGCATCGAAGTAGTGCAGGAACCTTTTTAAAGTCAATGAGACTATAAGTGGCATAGATTTTAATGGCTTTCATTGAAAGCAATTTGTTATGTGACCCTGTGTTCACAGTCACATGACAAGTTGCACAAGTGTGAATGGAGCCTAAAGTAACTATGCTTAAAAACCATACCTGGAATTCAGCTTTAAAGTGTTACTAAGCCCAGGACCCTGCATTCACCATTTCTGGTCTCCCACAGTACACAAAACATAGAAGTGCAATTATTTTAGTAAATAAAAACTGATAAATACCTTTTCTCATCAGCAGTTAGATCAGTCTTGTGACTTCTATCAGAGTCCAGCCAAGCACTGGTTAAAGCTTGTAGGAGGAGTTTTCATTTTGCTCTAGGAGGATGCAGAACCCCTGACCTCTGCCTGGAGAGTGCTGATTGGCTCTGTGATGATCACATGCAATCTCACAAGAAAAAAAAAACCTCTCCAGTAGTACACACCAAACAGAGCATGTGCAGAGTGTCTCCACACCCTATGTCTTATCAGGAGATAAGAGGGGGGCACTGGAAGAAGGGGAGGATCAGGGGGTACTGGACAAAGGGGAGTATCAGAGAAGTCAGGATCAAACAGCGTTGTTACACAATGCAGAGGATTATCAAGCATGCTTTACTGCATATATAGACTGATTTTACTGTTGTTTGTTTAGTAACACTTTGATCTTTCAGTACACCGCAGGGAAATATGAAAATAGAACTCTTGACAAGAATTTGAATAATATCTCATAGTTAGTCTGGTTGAAAAAAAAAACACTAGTTCATCTAGCTCAACCAATAAGAAAAAACATGCACACTCAAATAGAAAACCTCCATATACACAATCCTATAAATACATAAGAATTTAGTGAAGCATTCCTCAAACTATAACTAAATCAAATGCATACCGTGCATGAACATGCGTTATTGAACCTAAACATATAGTGTATGCACTAAAAATAAAGTGCAGGTGAAAAAAATTCATATACCTATATATACATACCGTGTTTCCCCGAAAATAAGACACTGTCTTATATTTTGTTTGGCTCAAAAAAAAAAACACACTAGGTCTTATGCAGGCCATAGATGGGTCGAAAATCGGCCGATTTTTCGGCCGAAAATAAAATCGGCCGATTTTCGGATCGTTAGTGGGCTATTTGTTCGGCCGTTTTTCGGTATTTTGGCCGTTTTTTTTTTTTTGGTAAAGTTGGAAAAAAATCGTCCGATTTTGCCGATCGGCCGATTTTCGCGGCAATTAGTGGGCAAATCGGCCGATTTTTTACCGATAAAAAAATCTGCGCATGAGCAGTGACCTGCAAGAGGAAGACAAAAAGAAGAAAAAGAAGAAGAGGATGAAGAAGAAGAAGAGGATGAGGATGAAGAAGAAGAAGAAGAGGATGCGGATGAAGAAGAAGAAGAAGAAGAGGATGAGGAAGAAGAAGAAGAAGAAGAAGAAGAAGATGAGGATGAAGAAGAGGAAGAAGAAGAGGATGAGGATGAGGATGAAGAAGAAGAAGAAGAAGAAGAAGAAGAAGAAGAGGATGAGGATGAAGAAGAGGAAGAAGAAGAGGATGAGGATGAAGAAGAAGAAGAAGACGACGAGGATGAGGATGATGAAGAAGAAGAAGATGAGGATGATGATGAAGAAGAGGATGAGGATGAAGAAGAAGAGGATGAGGATGAAGAAGAAGAGGATGAGGAAGAAGAAGAAGAGGATGAGGATGAGGAAGAAGAAGAAGAAGTAGGATGAAAATAAGAGGAATTCCAGTCTAGCAAAAAGTGTCCCTGCAGAGAGCTCCGCTATTTCTTTGACAGTTCTCTGACAGTTCCTTGACATTTACAGCGGTTGCAACATTGTATCTATTTGTTTCCGAATAAAAACATCTGTATCCTAAATGGAAACAAATAGATACATTGTTGCAACCTCTATAAATGTCAAGGAACTGTCAGAGAACTGTCAAAGAAATAGCGGAGCTCTCTGCAGGGACACTTTTTGCCAGCTGTAGAAGGAATGAAAAATCGGCCGATTTTTTTTACCATTGATGGTAACGTCGGCTGCTTGATTTTTCATTTTTTAAAAGAAAAATCTGCCGTTTTTCGACCCATCTATGGCCTGCATTATTCTTTTAATGTCCAGGTGGTGCAGAGGTGAGCTGCAGGCAGTTGTGGATGAGGGTTACTATAGAGAGGGCCGGCTGATGACAGATGACAGTTGTGAGCTGCAGTCAGGTGTTGCAGAGGTGAATTGACAGGTGAGTTTCAAACAGGGTGTAGAGAGGAGCCACAGACAGGGTGCAGGGGTGAGTTGCAGACAGGGGATGCAGAAGTGAGCTTCGGGTCCTATCTTCCCACACACTGCACCAAGCGCACTCATTCACCATTCCGCCTCTTCCCCACTGGCCAATGATCACCCCTGGGGCATCGGCTTCCAGCTGCAGAACGAGATGCCCCGCCCCACCCCTAAACACACTGCACCCTCAGATATCTTTTCCTTCCCTGTCCCACAATGAGTACAGAGGTAGGGGGATTCTGTGGGAGCAGATGGTGCTGTTACTTACAAGAGGGATTGTCACTTGGAAACACAAAAGCCGCGCTTCTGTGTTTATAGGAGACAGTAGATAATGGTGTACACGGGGCCAGTGCCAGAGGTGGTGGAACAGCTGATCACAACTAGGTCTTATTTTCAGGGTAGGTCTTATACTGCAGCTATTCCCAAAAACAGTACTAGGTCTTATTTTTGGGGAAACAGGGCAAATGTGCAAATTTATATATAGACAAAAATGAGCATAGAAGTTTCAACAGCATGCAATCCGTAAGTGTGCAAAACAATCAGAAATCCATGTGCCTAGTCCATATAAAAAATCCCAAAAATATCACACAAATAATCCTTGCATAAAAGTTACAATCGTCACCATGTTCAGATACCACCATGTTCAATAATAGGTGTACTCTCACCTCCACAGTTGGACCCCATTAGTATAATTTGAGCGCATATAGCACTCCTGCAACTCTTCTCTATTTTTCCAGGGATGACAACTCCTCTCATTCCAAACCAGCAATATAGTACACCAAGCAATTTAAGGAATTAGTTCACTGTAGATTACTCAGCTTTTCAGCATTGCGCCCCCTGGGGAGTGCAGACAGCTGAATCAACTACCCCTGTTGTTATTACCTCTTAATATTAATATCCAGTTATATTTTGTGTATTTATGAATGAGTCTAGCTCTTTTTAAAAACAATCTACTGAGCTGCTATCCAAAGAACCCCCAGTGGGACTTTAATGCAGCAATAGGATCATAAATATATTGAAAAAGACATTTGGTTAACTTTATTATATACACATTTTCATTGTAATGTTAAATACATGATTTCTAAAAAGAATATTGCTCTGACAGTATTCTTACAAGAAAACTCTTAATACAAAAATATGAAACCACACACAAAAGAGAGAAAAAACCCAAATGCGTTTTGATCATTCCATATTCTAGATCTTCCTCAGGGGGAATGAGAGACAAAGGATTTTCTAGTAAATATATAAACAATCATAAATGAAGATACCAAAAATAAATAAACAGATAACCCAAAAGATGTTTTCACATAACCAAATAATTTTTTTACTTACAAAAGCATTTCAGAGCAAAAGAAAGGATGACTTCCAAGATGAGAGGCTGGACACCGGTGGGGTGCATCATCCAAAAGGGCAAGATATAAGTCACCAGACAACAAGGACTGACAGAGGGGTACCAGAACATCCCCAATGGAACTAAAGATGGTATGAAAAACAATATATTTAATTCCAAATCAGACCAAAGGGATACACCTAATAAAAGAATATGCATTCAAGAATAGTCCAATAAGGATATATCAAGAGATAAAACTGACCATGTCTTAAGCAGGCCAATGTATGGAACAAATAGAATTTCACTTGGTAATAGATGTAACAACTCAAGGAAAGAGTGGTAAATTTGAGATATGAATTCTCCAAGGAATGGAAGTATGGCAAATCCCATGCAACAAAGACCAAAATGGCACGTAAGATTGTTAAAGATCCAAATATTATGCAAACAATTAACAATAATATTTTATAGAGTGATTCTTAAATGGGTTAATCAGTAAAACTTATTCCAAAAAATACCACTCCTAATATTAGTGATAATTAGCGGCACATTATATATACGTGTCACACTAATTCCTTTTGATGGTCTCTTAAACTTATTTACACAAATATTAAATTACATAAATTATATGTGACATAAAATTATATGCGACAAAAAATAAACAAACAAATTATGTATGTTGTAATAGTGCCCACAAAACACCATAAAATATAATGTCCAGTGTAATCAATAATGATTTACAAAAAAAAAAAAAAATCGTCCAAAAAAAAAACTTCCACAATATGAATCCTTTATGACTCCCAGTGCAGAAATAAATAAACCACGTGCTGTGCTTTTCATACACCCATCTTAGGTGTGCACTCACCAGAACATAGCCTTTAATGAGCCTTATTGCATAAATTCCAGAAAACAGGGTCATCAGAACACAGCCTTTTTGTTAAGACCAGGAGGTTCCTCCAATAATCACCCATGATAAGAATGGTAGCCAGGATCATAATATATATTCCTCTCCATAGTTACATAGAAAGAGAAAAGAAATTTGCTTCAATCGTGTATTACCAAAGGTAAACAACTTTAATAAGCCAAAATATTGCACTTACAACATTGCAAAATAGTTAAGCCTTATTTAAAATAGTTTCAGTGAAACAGATATCAGAGGGGCTCTCACCACCTCCGGATCTGCCGGACAGAACACCGCCTCGTCACTTCCGGCGGTTTGCGTATCTGCGTCACTTCTGGTCCGTCGCATCGTCACACCCTGACATGTTTCGTCGTACCTGACTTAATCATAGGGATGATGGTGTGGTGCAGCACATCACTTATATAGCAAGCTTTAATTAACCCACCAGATGCTTAATTAGGTTTAATTGGTGCATCGTCTCACAGGAAACAGATCATATTGTCTCACAGGAAATGATGCATCAAACTGTCAACATAGAGTGCCATAAACTGAATACTATGGGCAAATACCCTAAAAATAATGGACAAATAATACCTTATCTCCAATGCCTGCATATTGATCGTATGGACATACTCAGATGGTTATTACAAACCATCTTCATGACCATACAATCTAATCTGGACATCACAACAAATCAATAAACCAATATTGACATAATAATGCGATAAAAATAAAACAAAAAATAAAATAATAAAATAAACAAACAAAATTGTATAAATATAAAATTAAAATAAAAAAAAAAATGATACAATTTCATAAATCACTAATAAAACCGTTAATATCCACATCAACATACAATCCCCCTAGGACAAAAGACTGAAGAATAGATATCTCTATAAATTCAGTATGTTTATTTCATTAGGGGATAAAATTGTTTGACTGATGTTATAGATACCTGCAGTGTCTAGTCTCTCCTACTTTTTTTATTATTGTTGAACCCTTCTACCTGCTCTACATCCTCGATGAGATTTTCTGTTTTTATAGGACCTCCTCTTCTTCTGTTTATTGGACGGAAGGGACAACCTCTTTGGCCTCCCCTCCCCCAACTCCTACCAAAAAAGAGTTAGGGCCTTGTTGTTGATAGGTATTAGAATAGTAGTCTTCTTTGTATTCATTAAAATGGTTGATATCTATTATAAATGGGTACATCATATTGTATTGAGGGATAAGGCCCTCTATGGTGTACCTTTGGTGAAGGGGCTAAATTCCTCCACTGTGGAGATCTGTATTGTGGTTTAGAATTAAATTTATTCTTATCAATTCCCAATAGCTCTCCTTTATGTTCATAATTTTGAGAATTATTCTTAATCTCTCTCTTTTTTTCTGGGGTTGCAGTGGCACTGTTAATAGTAGATTTAGAACCGTTCACCTTTCTTTTGTATTCTCATTTTGACATTTGTAAATATTAGTATTTTTAAAATCCATTAAATCTCTATTATATTTCTTAACTCTCTTTTTTTGTGTGTCCTTATCTACTTTTTCTAACCCTGTTTTCTGGAATTTATGCAATAAGGCTCATTAAAGGCTATGTTCTGGTGAGTGTAAATCATTATTGATTACGCTGGACTTATATTTTTTGGGCACTATTATAACATACATAATTTGTTTATTTTTTGTCACATATAATTTTATGTCACATATAATTTATGTCATTTAATATTTGTGTAAATACATTTGCACATAGAGACCATCAAAAGGAATTAGTGTGACACATACTGTATATATAATGCGCCGCTAATTATCACTAATATTAGGAGTGGTATTTTTTGGAATAAATTAACAATAATAGCCAATGGTAGTATAAAAAAGAACTATACGTTAAGAATATCATACGAAGGAAAGAATAGAAAAATATATCCCAATCACAAATTCATGGGGTATAAAGAAATTTATTGTACTGCAACAAGAACTATTATCAATGCTGGTCAAAAAGAAAAGCCACCTGATTGAGATATTATTATACAAGATTTATACAGCACCAACAGTTTGCTCAGCGCTTTATGATATGATAATATACTCTGCAAGAAACAAACAAAAACTGTTGTTCACCAAGTCTGCAAGGAAGCACAAAAAAGGGTGCTGTATGGAACAAATCCACCAAATCCCTAATAGGCAAAAGAGATGGTGAGCCACCATTAGTATAAATTACATCCAAGTAATTGGCTATAGATAAGGCAAGTCAAATCATGCGGCCATGGAGAGATTTAACCAGTATGTCAAAGTAGTCAACTAAGAATGAAAACAGAGCAAGCCATACATGCATTAAAGTAATCATCCATGGTTGCAACTACTTGCTTTATAGCAGACACATAAAAACAAATGTAACGCTCACCAAATCATCAGAGGGAAGCACAAACAGCCTGTGAATCAGAAGACAAAGAGACAAATGTAAGATGGATGCTCATTAAATAGGGCTGTGTGTAGGTGGTTTGGTAATGAGAAATGAATTAGTGCACCTGTGTCCCAGATCTAGATTGGCGGCTGAAGCAGCCAATGACTACTTGCTTTATAGCAGACACATAAAAACAAATGTAATGCTCACCAAATGATCAGACTGATGCACAAACGGCCTGTGAATCAGAAGACTGAGAGACAAATGTTAAATGGATGGTCATTAAATAGAGCTATATATGGACGGTTTGATAATTGGGGAATGTGTCCCAGGTCTGGAGTGGCGGCTCATGTCATCTTTGGAACAAGAAGAGCCCTACAGAAAAATAACAGTATTACAATTAAACCATCTGATAAAGGTGGTAACATAGTCATTACGGAAAACACACAATACAAGGAAATCTGTTACAAAATTCTGTCCAACAACAATTGATATCGCTCCATCCCCTCAACTTTGATTGTAAGGTTTGTTTCAGAGTTCTATAAACTAATTGACAGTGCTTTAAAGCAAAGTACCATCCAGAAGCATTTATGTGAATACATTAGAGTGAAATTTCCTAGAACTCCCATATTCTACAGTAAAATACACAAGGATCCAAGAAATCCTACTGAACATCAAATAGTTTCAGGGAATGGCAATCTAAGTGAAAATTTGAGTCGTGTTATAGACTCATACCTACAATCTCATGTATCATCATTACCCTCATTTGTTAAGGATACCATCTACTTTTTACAAATTATCAAGGACTCTACTGTTCCCAAAGAAGCTTTGTTAGTTACCATCGATATCGAGGCCCTATACAGCTCCATTCCCCATGATTGGGGTTTAGCAGCTATAATACGCACTCTTTCCCAATTACCCATTAAAGACTGGCCTATGAATGATTTTGTATTGGCAGGGCTAGACTACATCCTCCATCACAATTATTTTTCGTTCAACGGCTCCCACTTCTTCCAGGTGCAGGGTGTGCCCCATCCTAAGCCAATCTGTACCTGGGGGAGTGGGAGTAGTGGTTCCTCCCAGATGAGAGCCTTGTGATGTACTTTGGCCACATATCCATATGCTACAGGTACATTGACGATGTTTTTCTCGTCTGGGAGGGGTCGGAGCAAATTCTTTGTTTTGACAAAATGAATGTCAATGACTATAATCTCAAATTCACTATGTCTTATAATAGGGAAATGGTGACCTTTTTGGATGTTCGTGTATACAAGGACAGTGATGGCCACTTATCAAGTGGACTATATAGGAAACATACAGCAGGAAATACCATATTACATGCATTCAGTTTTCACCCCCAACCACTCAAGAATTCTATACCATATAGTTAGTACCTGAAGCTCAAGACACTTTTCCCCTTTTTTTTTTATAAGTGATCACATAACCTCTGTTCACTGCTACATAAGAGCTGGGGGAGGAGAGACAGCACTGAACTTCCCAGTTAAAGGCTGTGCAGGGGGGGAGTGTGTCAGGACAAGTCTAATCATTGTAGAAGAGCATGTTGAATTCTCAGGACTGAATGTGTGTTCTCCTGCTTAGTGTGGTCGGTTATATATAGGAAAGCAGAAGGACTGGCAGGAACACCAGAGATTTCATGCAAAGGAAGCAATACAAAGAGAACAGGATACTTTTTCATACAAGTACATGGTACAGCAGGCACATATCAGGAATATTAAACGTTGGGTTTACATATTCTGAACCACTTGGTAACCACACTATAGCCAAATGATGGCTTCAGCATGGTTACCCAGTTCTGGGAGGGCGTCATATGACGTCATCCCACAACGCACCCTCCCGCGCTCCTCCCCAGGGGCGTGCACACGGTGTTCTCCATGATCGATGTGTCCTACGGACACAACTGATCACATGATGAGGTAATCTCAGTGGCCTTTTACCATGTGATCAGCTGTGCCCAATGACACAGCAGATCACGGAGTAAATGCAGCTGCCGATTATCAGCAGTACTTTCCTCCCACTGTCACATCTGGCACCTGTCACAGAGCAGATCGGCACTGATCATCAGGACACTGATGATCAGTGCCCTGCAGTGCCGCCCAGCAGTGCCATCCGCCAGTACCCAGCAGTGCCACCCATCAGTGCCCAGCATTGCTGCCCATCAGTGCTCATCAGTGTCTCAAGTCAGTGCCATCAGTCAGTGCTGCCAGTCAGTGCTGTCAATCAGTGGTGCCCATCAGTGCCACCTATCAGTGACCATCATTGCTGCATATCAGTGCAGTATCATCAGCGCCTCCTCAGCAATGCCCACCAGTGCCACCTCATCAGTGCTGCCTATCAGTGCCCATCAGTGCTGCCTATCCATGCCACCCCATCAGTGCTGCCTCATCAGTACACATCAGTGAAAGAAAAAAATTACCTGTTTGCAAAATTTTATAATAGAAACAAAGAAAAACTTTTATTTTTTACATTTATTGCTAATTTTTGTATATGCAAAAAATAATACACCCAGCAGTGATTAAATGCCACCAAAAAGAAAGCTCTATGTCTGTGAAAAAAAATGCTAAAAATTTCATATGGGTACAATGTTGCATGACCACGCAATTGTCATTCAAAGTGTGACAGCGTTGAAAGCTGAAAATTGGCCTGGGCAGGAAGGGGGTAAAAGTGGGCAAGTGGGTAATCTCCTTCTTGTACAGGGGTAAAATCATAGGTGTGTGCAGCCTATTGCATTAGGGTGTGTACCCCATAGCTCAAACACGTGTGTGTGTGTATATATATATATATATTTATATATGGCATTGGCACATTGATCTCTCCACCAGCCAAGTGAAAGAGAAGTGCAGAAGCGCTTCTCTTATGGCAGAGTTGGTCAGAGGGAGATCTTTCCCATCTTTCCATCTCCTCATGCTAATGCGCATCAGGTGATTAGGATGTGCCCAGGCACACCCAGCACACCCTGTGCGCACACTTATGGGTAAAATGATGTCTCTCTCTCTGGAGTCTATACCTCTTTTAATACAAGAGAGGATTTTGCTCGCTTTAGAAACCACAGCTTGGCATTGCATGCCATTATTAAGCTTGTGATCTACCAGAACCCCCAGATCCTTCTCCACCATTGATTCCCCCAGTTGTACCCCCTCTAGTATGTATGATGCATGCATATTCTTAGCCCCCAAGCGCATAACCTTACATTCATCAACACTAAACCTCATTTGCCACATAGTTGCCCAGTTAATTGTAATAGTAATATATAAATGTGTAAGATGCACAGTGCCCTGTAGTTAAAATGCAGAAATGTGCATGGCAGGCTGACAATACTATCACATCTTTGAATAGCATTGTCATCTGCTCATAGATCTGGTATTTTACAGATTTTGTAAGCCACCTGTGGGCAGGACCTATCACACCCTGCAAGTGGGGGTGCCTTTTCCAGCCCTGAACCAGGCTGGGCTATGTTCTTGTGAAAGTTAACAGTATGGCGGTACCCCGGTTTCAGAGGCATCCCTAGGGTTGGTTTCACCCGGTGCGGTAACACTTGGTGACACGCCCTCCGACGATTTCCGCAGAATGGATCGGATCTGCGTATTTAGCATAATGGATCGGACTCCGATCCTGCAGGGATCATCAGCTTTCTTTACAACTTGCCTTTTCTTGAAGCGGGTCCAGGACAACTGTGTATGTCCTGGTTTCAGGCACGATCAATCAACGATAGCAGTAGTTCTATCATCGATTGATCGTGCCTGAAACAGGGACATGCGCAGTTGCTTCAGGGGGACATATCTACATGGGAGACACATCTTGCCGATACATCGGTGTCACCCCGCAGGATCGTCTGCATGCAACCTATACGGGTTGACACCGGACCCGCTCCAAGAAAAGGTAAGAAAAGGTAAGTTGTAAAGAAAGCCGACGATCATCGGCTTGCTTTACAACTTACCTTTTTGTGGAGCGGCTCCGGTGTCACCCCATTTGGTCGGTGTCACCCGGTGCGGACTGCACCTGCCTCGGGACGCCACTGCCCGGCTTAGAGATGAGCTGCAGCTGTGTGACCTATAGAGTTCCTCTGTGAAGCATTCTGTCTCATGTCACTACACACCTTCCTCGTTGTATGTTGCATTTAGGAGGGACACTGCAGAGCCCGTACCCATTCCACTTGTCCAGTGTACCTCTGTCTCCTCACTCCCAGTGGCGGAATGGGGTCCCGCCATGCACATAGTGCATACCTCACGCATGTACTTCTTTAACTCCTTCAGCTGTCCCATACCATGAAGCTGGGTACATGGGGTCTCCGTACCACAAATTTGGTTCCAGGAACCAACTGCTAGGGAGAAATCCAGATCATTAACCCCCTTTGCTACTGGAGAACCAGTCACCTAAGCCAGGTACCACATTTCAACGACACACTAATATACGCTCCCACCATTTCATGGTTACCTAAGGCAACTGCTCTCCTACTCTGACACTTGTGCCATGTTAACCCTGTAAGTGGCCTTGCTTCTGTACCCTGTGTTCTTTACAGGCCCTGTTCTTTTAGATACGTCGTGTACCACCATGCACCCCTTTGATTAACTTCAGACCGGGCTTGAAACAGTTATCAGCTTTACTGAAGCTGGACCAACACAGTTCAACAGCGCACTGTACATAAAACAGAGTCCAGTCCTAACCAACTAATGCAGTTGCCAAGTTCATACCTTCCATGGAAGCAAGGTCCATTCAGTAAAAGTCCAGTGATGGCAGGTTCCTAGTCCAGGGAGAATCCCAACAGGGTGGCCCAGAAGGGGATCATGTGCTGCAGAAAGGACTACATGTTGCAGCAGTCCTTCCTCTGAAATCCCATGTGGAAGAGCTCCCAGTTCTGAACCCTCCCCTGTATGTATGCGGCTTACAGCAGGGGGCAGGACTCAGAAAGCCCAGGAAAAGAACCTAGATGAAGTTAACCCCTTCCTATTCTGGGTAGTCTGTTGCTTTCTGTTAGACATGTGCAGAACGAAAAAATATTATTTTGTTTTGTTTATTCGTTTTTGACAGATTCACATTTTTTCAATGGATAATTGAAAATATTCGATCCAAACACATTATGAAGAAGAGCTGGTTCTCTTCCAATAGAAATTTGGAAGATGGCTATATTCTTTCTATTCTATTCTATTTTGTTCTATTCTATTCTTTTTATTTTCTACTCTATTCTTTTCTATTCTATTATTTTATGTTCTATTATATTCCTTTTACTCTATTTTCTTCTATTCTAGTCTATTCGATTTTATTCCGTTCTTTTCAAAATTCGTGGTTTGGAAGATGGCTGTATGCTTTCTATTTTATTTTATTCAAAATTCGAGTTTTGAAACTTAAATTTCGGAAGGCGGCTATATTCTTCCTATTTTTTTCTATTCTAATCTATTCTTCTTTTTTTATATTCTATTTGATTTTACTCTTTGATTTTGTATTCTATTCTCTCCTATTCTTTTCCTTTATTTTCCATTCTATTCTTTTATTTTCTATTCCATTCTTATATATTATATTCTATTCTGTTTTATTTTACTCTATTCTTTTCAAAATTCTAATTTTGGGAGATGGCTGTATTCTTTCTATTTTAATCTGTTCTAATCTATTTAATTTCTTTTCTATTCTAATCTATTCTTATCTATTCTATTTTGGAAGATGACTGTATTCTTTCTATTTTAATCTGTTCTAATCTATTTAATTTATTTTCTATTCTAATCTATTCTTTTCTATTCTATTTGTTCTTTTCTAATCTATTTACTTTTCTATTCTTTTATTTTCTATTCTATTCTTTTCTATTCTCTTCAGTTTTATTCTATTCGTTTTGAATTTTGGAAGACAGCTATATTTTTTCTATTCGAAATTAAAATTTTAAAATTCAGAGTTCAAAAGACATTCTTTATATTTTATTCTATTATATTCTATTTTTTTCTATTCTATTATTTTATATTCTTTTATATTCTATTATATTCTTTTATGTTCAAGTCCATCCTTTTATTTTCTATTCTGTTTTATTCTAGTCCATTTTTTTTAATTTGAATTTCGGAATGGCTATATTTTAATACACACAGTCTTTAAAGGAAATCAGCAATAGTCAGCAATATGTTTATATTTAGAATTTGTTTTTAAATTCAATTTCATTTTCGAATGTGTTTCAAATTTGATTTGGATTTGTTTAAATTTGTTAGTATTGTAATTCAGAAATCCGAATACATCTGAATCTCTGAGTAACAAAAATTTCATCTGAATTTCAATTGGTAATGAAATGACATGCACGTGTACTGTTTGCATAACTACATAGTGCAACAAATACAACAGCAGAAATACATACCCCACAAATTAATACTCCACAAGCACCTGCTTACCCACCTGATAAAAGGAATGCAACTACAAACACTTTAATGAAAAGGGGAAAATGTGTTCGCTTCTATCATCCAATCTTTTTTTGATTTTATTTACTCTGCATACAGTTAGACATTAAAAGCAAACATAGCTTTTACTTTATTCATTAAGTTAGGTATACATTGTTTTGTCTAAATAAACATTCTCTACTTTCTCTAAATCAATCCTATTAAGTCATTACTGAATGCCGGAAACCATTGGTAGGTATAAACAAGCATATTTTCTAAATCCTAAAAGCTTAATCTCTCCTTAGTCAGGTCACTAAGCATAACATTTATAGCTATTTTTATACGCTTAAATGCTAAGTGCAACAGACACAAACAGCAGGAAAACCTGCCTTGTGCCATGTTGCCAGCACTGGGTGGCATATTAACTTTTTACAGACATCAGAGCATGGCAATATACAAAGTAATTGACTTCACATTTAGAATGCAAATTTTATTGAGGCTGTCCTGAACAGCAGACAACAGTGACAGGCAACCTATCATTGCTGGTTGATCTAGCAGACTATAAGTAGATATCAAAAATCATTTTATCATTCCTCACTGTTTACAGTTATAACAATTTACTTGTTTCCTTTCTGTTATTGCTCCGAGATTCTCAGCCCTGCACACAAATATCCACATATTCTTTAAAGTTAAATACACAATGTAATAACATACACAGTGGGTATAGAAAAGAATAATCCCCTTTAAAATAACCATTTTGTTGCTTTGAAGCCTAAAATGTAAGGAACATTTTAAAAAAATTCACAAACAGAAACACAAACTGAGTTGGAAAAAGGATCCCCCCTCCTAAAAATGACTTGAAAACTCAATCAGCCATTTGACTTTCAATTGTGGTCAGCTGTGGTCATTTTCATTAGCTCAGCATGAAAAGAGTTTTCTTGGAGCATTTCAGTCCCTGATAGTGCAACTGAATCAAACAATCAACTATGGGTGGCAAGACACTGTCAAAAGATCTCCGGGATAAAGTTGTGGACAGGCACAAGTCAGGCAATGGAGACAAAAAAAAATTCAAAGACTTCATCAAAGCCTAGAAGCACAGTGAAGTCAGTTATTAGGAAATGGAAGGTATTTGGTACAACACAGACCCTCCCTGGATCAGGACGTCATTCTAAACTGGAAGAGCCAGGAGGAAGCTGGTCAGAGAGGCTACCAAGAGGTCTACAGCAACTCTGAAGCAGTTGCAGGAATTTCTGACAAAGAGTGTTCATTGTGTGTAGAGATGATCGAATCGAACATGGCGAAGTGGAATTCGTTTCGAAGATCAGGAAAAATTTGATTCGCGCCGAATCCGAAAATTAGCAAACTTCGGATGCACGAATCGAATTTTCCCAAAAATGGCGGCGACATGTGTGGCGACGGAGCGGGGATCTCTGGGAAGGCGCGCAGACAAGGCGCGCTGACCCATAATGCATTCATTCATGACATGTGATCGCATTAGCCAATCAGCAGCCAGCCAGCCAGCACTGTGTAATGGTGGAGCTATAAATTGCGGCCATCTTAGAATTCTCCATTAGCCTCCGGTCATTCAAGAGAGACAGACCTGTCTGTATTAGGGACAGAGTTAGGGCCACAGAGACTTTAGGGCCACAGAATCGTTACTCAGGGACACAGAATCGTTACTCAGGGACACAGAATCGTTACTCAGGGACACAGAATTGTTACTCAGGGACACAGAATTGTTACTCAGGGACACAGAATCGTTACTCAGGGACAGACACAGAATTGTTACTCAGGGACACAGAATTGTTACTCAGGGACACAGAATCGTTACTCAGGGACACAGAATTGTTACTCAGGGACACAGAATCGTTACTCAGGGACACAGAATTGTTACTCAGGGACACAGAATTGTTACTGAGGGACACAGAATTGTTACTCAGGGACACAAAATTGTTACTCAGGGACAGAGAATTGTTACTCAGGGACACAGAATCGTTACTCAAGGACACAGAATCGTTACTGAGGGACACAGAATCGTTACTCAGGGACACAGAATCGTTACTCAGGGACACAGAATTGTTACTCAGGGACACAGAATCGTTACTCAGGGACACAGAATCGTTACTCAGGGACACAGAATTGTTACTCAGGGACACAGAATCGTTACTCAGGGACACAGAATTGTTACTCAGGGACACAGAATCGTTACTCAGGGACAGACACAGAATTGTTATTCAGGGACACAGAATTGTTACTCAGGGACACAGAATCGTTACTCAGGGACACAGAATCGTTACTCAGGGACACAGAATTGTTACTCAGGGACACAGAATCGTTACTCAGGGACACAGAATTGTTACTCAGGGACACAGAATCGTTACTCAGGGACAGACACAGAATTGTTATTCAGGGACACAGAATTGTTACTCAGGGACACAGAATCGTTACTCAGGGACACAGAATTGTTACTCAGGGACACAGAATCGTTACTCAGGGACACAGAATCGTTACTCAGGGACACAGAATTGTTACTCAGGGACACAGAATCGTTACTGAGGGACACAGAATCGTTACTCAGGGACACAGAATTGTTACTCAGGGACACAGAATCGTTACTCAGGGACACAGAATCGTTACTCAGGGACACAGAATTGTTACTGAGGGACACAGAATCATTACTCAGGGACACAGAATCGTTACTCAGGGACACAGAATCGTTACTGAGGGACACAGAATCGTTACTCAGGGACACAGAATCGTTACTCAGGGACACAGAATTGTTACTCAGGGACACAGAATCGTTACTGAGGGACACAGAATCGTTACTCAGGGACACAGAATTGTTACTCAGGGACACAGAATCGTTACTCAGGGACACAGAATCGTTACTCAAGGACACAGAATCGTTACTCAGGGACACAGAATCGTTACTCAGGGACACAGAATCGTTACTCAGGGACACAGAATCGTTACTCAGGGACACAGAATCGTTACTGAGGGACACAGAATCGTTACTCAGGGACACAGAATCGTTACTCAGGGACACAGAATCGTTACTCGGGGACACAGAATCGTTACTCGGGGACACAGAATTGTTACTCAGGGACACAGAATCGTTACTTTCTACTTCACAACCACTATTGAATTAAAGAGTATGTCAGACAACACGCAGAGGAGTGGCAGAGGAGGCAATGTTTTAGGAGCGAGCAGACGTGGCAGCAGAGGAAGGGGTCGAGGCAGCACTAGTCGCAGCCAGAGGCCAGTGCTCCCGGTGTCATCCAGCGGTCGTGTCTCCACCGACAACCCTGCCGTCATCGATTGGTTGACTCGGTCGTCTTCCTCTTCCCAGGTCACCTCTGACACCTACAGCCAACGGTCGGTGGGTACGTCAGACACAACCGTTAGTTGGCATGGCCCGGGAGCAAGCCCACTGAAATCACATGTCCTCTACCTGCCCCTGTCCTTTGGTGTTCCCTCACCAAGCGAAGTATCGCATGCTGTGGGCTCAGCCCCACTGTACAGTGAGGAAGAGCTAACAGAGGGCGGTCAGGAACGGGGGGAGACATCCGCCTCTTCAGCAGCCAGGCGAAGAAGTACTGGTGAGGAGAGTGGCTCGGTAGCCGGTCTAGAGACAGGTCTGTCTCCTTACCCACACACAGCCGAGGGGGCTAGTAGTGACGCGGAGACCCTAATTGATGATGATGAGGCTGATCGCACTTGGCAGCCTCGTCGTCATCAGGCTATTGCTTCCGCATCATCAGGAGAAGAGGGTGCCAGCTTGCCAGCGAGCAAAACAGTCGGTGGGTTGCCCAGGAGGCAGCAGGGTCGCAGCAGTGTCAGTGGAGCCAAACGGCCACGGAGTAGAGCACCAGCTCCACTGCAGCCTACCACCACGGCCAGTAGTGGTGCCGGTGTACACGGAGGAAGTAGCAGTCAGCCAGTGAGGAGTATCGGGGGCAAAGTTTCCTACTCGGCGGTGTGGCAATTTTTCGTCAAGCTGCCCGAGGAAGTAAACGTAGCCGTATGTCGACTATGTGGCCAGAAAGTCAAGCGTGGCCAGGGGGCCCATGTTGGGACTACAGCGTTGCGTCAGCATATGCAGCGTCGCCATTCGGTGGCCTGGGAAAACCGTGATAAAGATACGGCGGTTCTGCCTGCCCCAGCCCCCGCTCCATCACCCGCTCCGTTACTTGCTCCATCACCCGACGTCAATCGCCCTCTATCAGCCAGTCAAGGCTCCAACACCTCTGCTGAGGGGAGTTGTCGCTCGTTGGCATCTTCCGCTCGTTCAGATGCTCCTTCTCCTGCTACTCCTCTTCACGGATTCCGTCAGCAGTCTTTCTTGGAATCCGTTTCCAAGAGACAACAGTTTGCGAGCACGCACCCGACGGTGCAGAAGCTGAACGTCCTCCTGTCCAAGTTGCTGGTGCTGCAGTCCCTCCCTTTCCAAGTGGTGGACTCAGCACCTTTCCGAGAAATGATGGCTTGTGCCGAGCCGCGGTGGAGAGTGCCAAGCCGGCATTTCTTCGCCAAAAAGGCAGTGCCAGCCCTGCATTCACATGTAGAAGAGATGGTGGGCCAGTCTTTGAGCATGTCGGTCTCTGCCAAAGTGCACGGCAGCGCCGACGTGTGGAGCTGTAACTACGGTCAGGGACAGTACATGTCATTTACGGCCCACTGGGTGAACGTGGTGCCGGCACAGCCGCACCAGCAACTTGGACAGGTCACGCCGCTTTTGCCTCCACGTTTGCACGTCCTTGGTCCAGCAAAGATGTCCGCCTCTACCACCTCTTCTTCCGCCGTGTCCTCAGCCGCCACCCCCGTGCCAAGTCCCATTACCCGACCGGCATATCACATGTGCAGGGCGCAACGGTGTCACGCTGTGCTGCACCTGGTATGCCTTGGCGAACGTAGTCACACAGGGGAGGAACTTCTGAGTGTAATGAACAGAGAAATCGACAGATGGCTGTCTCCGCGCAAACTGAAAATCGGAACCATGTTGACCGACAACGGAAAGAACATGGTGTCTGCTCTGCGTCAAGGAAGGTTGTGCCATGCGCCATGCATGGCTCACGTGTTCAATCTGGTTGTCAAGCGGTTCCTAAAATCCACCATCCCACTGCAAGACATCCTTAAAATGTCACGTAAACTTTGCATGCATTTCAGCCATTCCTACACCGCAAAGCACACCCTCCTTGAGCTGCAGCGGCAGAACGGAATTCCACAGCATCGCCTGATCTGCGACGTTGCAACAAGGTGGAATTCAACCCTACATATGTTAGACCGCCTTTACGAACAGCGAAAGGCCATCACCGATTTCCTGATGTTACAAGCGGATAAAGGTACTCCCCTGTGTAACTTAGATGTCAGCCATTGGCAGCTCATGCGTGACACCTGCCGCTTGCTCAGGCCCTTTGAGGAGGCCACGCTATTCGTGAGTCGGCAGGACTATGGGATGAACGACGTCATTCCTCTGTTGCACGTCCTGGAACAAATGCTGTTAACAATGGCTGGTCAGGGTGCGGTAGACGTGGCGCACAGATCTCAACGCCACATGACCCCTGTGGGGGCAGGACAGGAAGAAGAGGAGGAGGTAGAGGAGGACATTGGTGCTCAGGAATTATTGAGTGAAATGGGTGGTTTTTCCACTCAGCGGACAGGAGTGGAGGAGCAGGAGCATCTGGTAGAGGAGGAGGAGGAGGAGACAGAGGACCCAAACGCACCGTGGCAGTATGCTGTGGAGATGGAGGCAGGGAGTCCCTTGCATTCCTTGGCACAAATGGCCCATAGCATGCTCGGTTGCTTGCGTAGCGACAGCCGAATAATAACCATCAGACAGAGGGATGACTGTCAGGAATGGACTGGCCAGCTATGGTGGGACTCACCTGCCTTTTGATCTGCAGTACCAGGGCTGGCCAGCGGGTGTTCCCAGCAATCAGAGACTCAACTTTGCAGCCAGCTAACACCTGTAACTGATTATGCTGGGGTATTTAAGGGATGGCCAGACCCACAGACTCTGCCTTGGTGTGTGTTTGTCCTGGGCCCTGCATCCTGTTTCTGTCCTGCATCCTGTTTCTGAACCGCTGCTGACTTCTCCTGCTCTGATCCCGGCTCGCTCCTGACCATCCCTCTGTCTGACCCTCTGTACCACGCTGCTTGCTACCTGTTCTGATCCCTGGCTTGTGACCCTGACCAATCTCCGCTTGCTCCCCCTGTACCTACCTGCCCTATTGATATTGACCCGGCCTGCCTGACGACGCTTGCTTGTATGTACTGTTATCTGTGGGTGGTTTGGTTTGGTTTGTTTGCACTGTATTATGTTTTAGTATTGCACTGCGTTTATGTTTGTATTGTTAGTGTTAATAAATTATATTGTTTATAACATATCTGAGGTCTGCGTTTCCCTGCGTCAGTCACACATCTCTGATCACACCTGGGAGCCCTGACATTACACCAAGGCCAATCCTGACCAGAAGTGGCTGCACAGGGAAGCCATCTTGGCTTGTTGATGGGAAGGATGGATCTGGATGAGGTTGAGTATTTATCTCTGCTAGTGCTTGATGACAGAGAGTATGCTTATCAGACTCTGAAGGAGTATCCCCGGGATGAACTGCTAGAATGTATACGGCTCGCTCATGTTCTAGTAGATCAGGGCACAGATTTCTCTATGGTGCAGCCATTGATTCAGGTTTGTGTTGAGTTGGTTTCATCTGGTTCCCCCGAATGCAGGGATGAATTTTTGCCACCATTTAGTGCAGACCAGGTTGAGTCCCTGGTGTGGTTATTAGAGGATGATGTGGGTTACTTTCTGGAGCGTTATTCCACATGTTCACCACAGACACTAAGAGATTGTATAAACGCAGTGCAGTCATTGACCAGACAGGCTTTGTGTAAGCTCAGCTTTGTTCAACCCCTACTGCAGACATGGACAGACTTGTTGCACCCAGCCTCAGTCAGCTTACAAAAACCCAGTCCTGCTTCTAACTCTACTCCTGTATTCCCAACAACTCCTCCAGTTACAGCCCAGTATACTTGGCTATCTACCGCATGTCAGTACCCTGTTCCCACTCGCTGCACCTATCCTGCCTTTAACCCTGTAAAAAAGCCCTCTGTAGCAACTGCTCCCTCTCCTGTTCCATCCTCCAGTTTTTCTCTGTCTCCAGCTGCTCCATTCGTTTGCAGACCTGCGTTTACTTGCAGTGCTCCAGTAGTTAAAACCAGAAAAAAGCGAAAATTCTTTCCAACCAATACCATCCTGCCAGTATCCAAACCAGTGAACCTGCCTTCCGTGACTCAGCCTGAAGCCTCTACTCAGCCGGATGCCTCTCTTCAGCCGGATGCCTCTCTTCAGCCGGATGCCTCTCTTCAGCCGGATGCCTCTCCTCAGCCGGATGCCTCTCCTCAGCCGGATGCCTCTCCTCAGCCGGATGCCTCTCCTCAGCCGGATGCCTCTCCTCAGCCGGATGCCTCTCCTCAGCCTGATGCCTCTCCTCAGCCTGATGCCTCTCCTCAGCCTGAAGCCTCTCCTCAGCCTGAAACCTCTCCTCAGCATGATGAACTGATCCAGCCCGACGATCCTATTAGGCCAGTTGACTCGATGCCCGCTGTTGATCCAGATGATCCGGTACCTGATCCAGTGCCCGCTGTCGTGCCAATTGACTCAGAGCCCGCTGTCATACCTGGTGACCCGGTGCCCACTGCCTTGCCAGATGACGCGGTGCCCGCTGGCAAGCCAAATGACCTGATGCCTGGTGACCCAGTGCCCGCTGTCATACCTGGTGACCCGATGCCCGCTGTCAAGCCAGACAATCCGATACCTGATGACCCGGTGCCCACTGTCGTGCCTGTTGACTCGGAGCCCACTGTCTTGCCAGACGACTCGGTGCCCGCTGTTCCGCCAGTCGACTCGGTGCCCACAGTCTTGCCAGACGACTCGGTGCCCGCAGTCTTGCCAGACGACTCGGTGCCCGCAGTCTTGCCAGACGACTCGGTGCCCGCAGTCTTGCCAGACGACTCGGTGCCCGCAGTCTTGCCAGACGACTCGGTGCCCGCTGTTCCGCCAGTTGACTCGATGCCCGCTGTTCCGCCAGTTGACTCGGTGCCCGCAGTCTTGCCAGACGACTCGGTGCCCACTGTCGTGCCTGGTGACTCAGTGCCCGCCGCTTCGTCTGGGGGCCCGAGACCTGTTGCTCCGCCTGAGGGCCCGAGACCTGTCGCTCCATCTGGGGGTCCGGCGCCCGCCGCTCCGCCTGAGGGCTCGAGACCTGTAGCTCCGCCTGGGGGTCCGGCGCCCGCCGCTCCGCATGGGGGTCCGGCGACCGCCGCTCCGCCTGGGGGCCCGATGCCTGTCGCCCCGCCTGGGGGCCCGATGCCTGTCGCCCCGCCTGGGGGCCCGATGCCTGTCGCCCCGCCTGGGGGTCCGATGCCTGTCGCCCCGCCTGGGGGTCCGATGCCTGTCGCCCCGCCTGGGGGCCCGATGCCTGTAGTTCCGCCTGAGGGCCCGAGACCTGTAGTTCCGCCTGGGGGTCCGCCCGGGGGCCCGGTGCCCGTCGCCCCGCCCGGGGGCCCGGTGCCCGTCGCCCCGCCCGGGGGCCCGGTGCCCGTCGCCCCGCCCGGGGGCCCGGTGCCCGTCGCCCCACCCGGGGGCCCGGTGCCCGTCGCTCCGCCTGGTGGCCCGCTGCCTGCTGCTTCGCCTGGTAGCCCGATGTGCCTCTGCCCGGGGTCCTGCCCGATGTGCCTCTGCCCGGGGTCCTGCTCGATGTGCCTCTGCCCGGGGTCCTGCCCGATGTGCCTCTGCCCGGGTTCCTGCCCGATGTGCCTCTGCCCGGAGTCCTGCCCGATGTGCCTCTGCCCGGAGTCCTGCCCGATGTGCCTCTGCCCGGAGTCCGGCCCGATGTGCCTCTGCCCGGAGTCCTGCCCGATGTGCCTCTGCCCGATGTGCCTCTGCCCGGAGTCCAGCCCGATGTGCCTCTGCCCGGAGTCCAGCCCGGTGTGCCTCTGCCCGGTGTGCCTCTGCCCGGTGTGCCTCTGCCCGGAGTCCAGCCCGGTGTGCCTCTGCCCGGAGTCCAGCCCGGTGTGCCTCTGCCCGGAGTCCAGCCCGGTGTGCCTCTGCCCGGAGTCCAGCCCGATGTGCCTCTGCCCGGAGTCCAGCCCGATGTGCCTCTGCCCGGAGTCCAGCCCGATGTGCCTCTGCCCGGAGTCCAGCCCGATGTGCCTCTGCCCGGAGTCCAGCCCGATGTGCCTCTGCCCGGAGTCCAGCCCGATGTGCCTCTGCCCGGAGTCCAGCCCGATGTGCCTCTGCCCGGTGTACCGCTGCACGGAGTCCTGCCCGGTGTGCCAGTCTTTGATATCCCGCCAGTTACCAGACCCGGGCGGTGGAACATTTTTCCCAGCTAGGACTGTTTGGAGCGTCCTGAGGCCGCTCCTTGAGGGGGGGGTACTGTCAGGAATGGACTGGCCAGCTATGGTGGGACTCACCTGCCTTTTGATCTGCAGTACCAGGGCTGGCCAGCGGGTGTTCCCAGCAATCAGAGACTCAACTTTGCAGCCAGCTAACACCTGTAACTGATTATGCTGGGGTATTTAAGGGATGGCCAGACCCACAGACTCTGCCTTGGTGTGTGTTTGTCCTGGGCCCTGTATCCTGTTTCTGTCCTGCATCCTGTTTCTGTCCTGCATCCTGTTTCTGAACCGCTGCTGACTTCTCCTGCTCTGATCCCGGCTCGCTCCTGACCATCCCTCTGTCTGACCCTCTGTACCACGCTGCTTGCTACCTGTTCTGATCCCTGGCTTGTGACCCTGACCAATCTCCGCTTGCTCCCCCTGTACCTACCTGCCCTATTGATATTGACCCGGCCTGCCTGACGACGCTTGCTTGTATGTACTGTTATCTGTGGGTGGTTTGGTTTGTTTGCACTGTATTATGTTTTAGTATTGCACTGCGTTTATGTTTGTATTGTTAGTGTTAATAAATTATATTGTTTATAACATATCTGAGGTCTACGTTTCCCTGCGTCAGTCACACATCTCTGGTCACACCTGGGAGCCCTGACAGATGACTTTTGGCTGTCCACCTTGTTGGACCCTCGCTACCGTTCAAAAATGGTGGCCTTTTTCACACCTGCTGAGAGGGAGGCCAAAATAAAGTACTATAAAAACCGCCTATTTAGTCAGTTGGTCTCTGCCTTTCTGCGCCAACGTCCATCCTCAGACACTGTGGGCCCTGTGCGCTCGCGTTCCGCTGCCATGGCAGCAGGGGAGGGGTGGGGTGGTAGGAGCAGTGGCAGCTCCACCAGCAGCGGCTGCCTCAGTCTGCAGTCGATGATGAGTAGCTTTCTTCACCAGCGCAGTGAGGAAACTACTAACCAGCCGCAGCAGCAGCAGCATCAGGTGGACCTGGAGCAGGACCTCAAACAACAGGCTCGGGCCTACTTGGACAGCACCCTGCCAACCGAGGTAGACAATCCCCTTGACTACTGGGCAACGAAACTTGACCTTTGGCCCCAACTAGCTGAATTTGCCCTTGAAAGGCTGTCATGCCCGGCCAGTAGCGTGGCATCGGAGCGCGTGTTTAGTGCGGCAAGAGGTATTGTAACTCCGCGGAGGACACGACTGTCCACCCAAAGTGTGGAGAGACTCACGTTTGTGAAAATGAATCAGGCGTGGATTAGTCTGGATTTCAAACCACCAGTTCCTGACACAACTGACTAAATCCGCCATGAATCATGCCCCAAACATGTTATTATTTTTAACATAGGCCTCTGTATGGCCTTCAATTTAAGCTGCTTACGCTTCGCCACTCTGCCATGGGCCCCTGTACCGCCTCCTCTTGCTGCTGCCAGGTCCAGAGTGTGTCATGGGTCCCTGTACGGCCTCCCATTGCTGCTGACTTCATCGCCAGACTCTGCCATGTGCCACTTTCAGGTCTCCTTACACTGTTGGTGGGTTCCATTTTGTGATAGGGTGCTGTATGGCCTTCCATTGCTGCTTCCTCCACCGCCACCCTGCGCCATGTGCCTCTGTCGTCTGGTCATGCTGCTGACGGCTTCCGCTTTTTAACCGAGGCCTGTGTTTGGCTTCCGAATACTGCTGCATCCACCGCCACCCTGCGCCATGTGTCTCTGTCGCCTGCTCACGCTGCTGACGGCTTCCGCTTTTTAACCTAGGCCTGTGTATGGCTTCAGAATAATGCTGCCTACACCGCCACCCTGCGCCATGTGCCTCTGTCGTCTGCTCACGCTGCTGCCAGGTCCATACTGATTCATGGCCCCCTGTACCGGCTCCTCATGAACGTGGTTCAGCGGGTTTGCATCACTTAACGGCAAATCGTTGACAAACGCTGGGACGTTCAGTGTTGTGCGCATTAAGCCAGACACCAAAGGGCAGCACAGACCTGTTATTACTCGCTCAAGCATGGCTGAACAAAACCAGTCTCTACCACAAATTGGACCCAGACCTGCCCAGGGTCTCGTAAGTAGATTGCACGGAGGAGTAGAGTTCGTTATTGGAATTAACTGTGAGGGACTTTTAAACCTAGGCCTGTGTATGGCCTTCAATTGAAGCTGCTTCTGCTCCGCCACTCTGCCATTGGACTCTTGATAGTCGTCTCCCCACGCTGCTGCTGGGGGGACTTTTTAACATAGGCCTCTGTATGGCCTTCAATTTTAGCTGCTTACGCTCCGCCACTCTGCCATGGGCCCCTGTACCGCCTCCTCATGCTGCTGCCAGGCCCGTAATCTGCCATGGGCCCCCGTACCGACTCCTCATGCTGCTGCCAGGCCCGTAATCTGTCATGGGCCCCTGTACCGCCTCCTCATGCTGCTGCCAGGTCCAGAGTGTGTCATGGGTCCCTGTATGGCCTCCCATTGCTGCTGTCTCCATCGCCACACTCTGCCATGTGCCACTTTCAGGTCTCCTCACACTGCTGTTGGGTTCCATTTTGTCATAGGGTGCTGTATGGCCTCCCATTGCTGCTGCCAGGCCCGTAATCTGCCATGGGCCCCCATACCGACTCCTCATGCTGCTGCCAGGCCCGTAATCTGTCATGGGCCCCTGTACCGCCTCCTCATGCTGCTGCCAGGTCCAGAGTGTGTCATGGGTCCCTGTACGGCCTCCCATTGCTGCTGTCTCCATCGCCACACTCTGCCATGTGCCACTTTCAGGTCTCCTCACACTGCTGGTGGGTTCCATTTTGTCATAGGGTGCTGTATGGCCTCCCATTGCTGCTGCCTCCACCGCCACACTGTGGCTCCACACTCTGGTTTTGGCCCCGTGACTGCCCAAATGAGTGAAGTGTGCGGTGATTCTAAGATCGACGGCACTCATCTGCATGTCATACTGACTGACAGTATTATTTCTCTTCCCCAGCAGACTCCAAGGGCATTTAAATTAAAGGTACAGTGTTCTGCACTAATATAAAGGCTCTCTGAAGCCTAGAAACACCCTTTTTACACGTTAAATTTGCAGCGAATATATTCGCCTCAAATCGAATTTATTCCGCGAATTCGGCGAATCAGCCGAATCGAATTTTTGAATAATTCGCTCATCTCTAATTGTGTGCATGTGACAACAATATCACAAATTCTCCACAAATGTGGCTTGTATGGGAGGGTTGCAAGAAAAAAATCCACTCTTCAAGAAAGACCACATGCAGTCACAACTGAGCTCTGCCAAAACGCACCTTGAAGATTCTGAGGCCACATGGAAAAAGGTGTTTATGGTCAGATGAGACTAAAAATTTAATTATATCAACACTAAATGATGTCTGGAGGAAATCCCATACAGCTCACCCATCCAAATAACTTCATTATTACAGTAAAGCATGGCGGTTGTAATATCCTATTATGGGGTGTTCCTCTGCAGCAGGGACTGGAGCACTTGTCAGGATAGAAGGAAAATGGATGGGGCAAAATACTGTCAAATTCTTGAGGAAAATCTGCTGCCCTCTGCTAGAAAGTCGTCAATGGGAAGAAGGTTTACCTTCCAACATGACAATTAGCCAAAGCACAGATCAAAAACGAGCACACAGTGGTTGAAGGAGAAAAAGGTGAATGTCCTTGCATGGCCTAGTCAGAGCCAAGACGTCAACCCCACTGAAAATCTGTGGAATGACTTGAAGACTGCCATCCACAAATGGTCACCGTCAGATTTACTGAAACTGAGCAGTTCTGCAAACACTGGGCAAATATTGCAAAGTCTAGATGTGCAAATTTAGTACAGACATATCCCAACAGACTAAAGACTGTAATTAAAGCAAAAGGTGGTTCAACAAAATATTGACACAAGGGGGTGATACTTTTTTTCCAGCTCAGAGATTCTGTCTGTGAATTTTTAAAACATTTTTATGGCATATTGGATGTTATAAGTTGCACTACTGAGTAAATACAGCTGGATAAAACAAAAACTGTGTCTGTCTTCATTTCAGGTTGCAAATCAACAAAATGTGATTAGTCTAAAGGGGGGATTCTTTTCTATACCCACTGTATGTGAATTCCACATATTGACTGTTCACTGGACAATGAATCAGCATGAATATTTCTGCCAGGCAACCCTGGAAACAGTAAGGCTAGGCTTATGGATTACTTTTCAGAGGTGATGAACAGGTGGTGAAGAGGCAATATGACGCCTCCTCACTGCTGGCTTTTACTCTGTAAATGCCACATCATCATTTTGAATGGGTCATGCCCAGCCTTTGCAGCTTAAGGGGAGGTGATAAAAATAAGCTGAGCCGCCTATGTTAAACGCCACCCAACCCAAAGTGTAAGTAAGCCCCAAGTGTTCAGTGTGCCAGGTTTCCATTGCCATTGCCATAGCAATGACTAATTCCACTCATTAAACTGCAGGGACAGGATTTAGAAAGTGTATGGTCCAGAAGCATTGGACTACGGCAAGCGCTGCTCTCCTGGCACCATTTTTGTTTAACTGTATCTTGAAAACGAGATCATAGAGAAAAGTACAATGGACACATTACACTTACCTTCTAATTTTTTTCCATTTATGTGTATCACCCGCCTAGTGTGCTACTAGGGTAGTGTAGGTAAATTTATTGTGTATGACTCATGGTAACTGTATGAGTCTGTGATTAGGCCGGGTTACTGCAGGTCAGGCTGGATTGCTTAACAGGTTGGGACTCTATTGCCTCCACCTGATTCTGGAGGACCATGAATGCTTCTAGAAGCCAGTGAGTGGAAAGGATGGAGACCTAATATGAATGTTTATGGGAGTCTAAACAATCCCAGGTTTGGAGGCCCTGGTAGAGTGGTGAGGTCAACCCATAATAATGGGAGAGTCAGGCTGGCACTGGAGTCAGGTGGAAGAGTGAGTGCTGAGGAGGCTATCAGTAGCCTGGGAGGGATCCCCTACATCTAGGAGGGGCTGACCTCCAGGCTGGGCTTGGGCTGGCTCAAGAGGATCCATTCAGGACAGGAACAGGATCAACGTCTGGGGGCAGTGGGAGCAAGGTGGTCTGAGTGAGTACATCAGCAAACCCAGGAATTTACAAGAGGAGAGATTGACACATGTAGCAAGCTTTCAAAGGACATCGCTGTGCTTAATCCCTTATCCTTGTCTTGGGAGATCTTTATAGCGGCCGGAAGGGCTGGTAGTATCTGCAGGCTTTGGAGCTTTGAGCAGCTCTATGGGGGGAGGAGATATCTCTGCAGGCAGTCTGCAACAATCTACTGATCCGCAAAGTCTGACTGCTTTCAAGGAAAAGAACAGTCAGCAGAAGAAAGTTGTCCCAGTGCATTGAATCAGTCACGTTGGGCATCCCATAATCCCTACTACCCTATCCAAGTTATTTCCTGTAACAAAATAACGAAAACCAAGCTCATGGTCTGTTCACTGACTGTGGATGCAAGTGCAAAAAATGCATGTTGCCTGGCTGTGCAGAGCTTAGGGAGACCTAGAGACACAGCGGTCCTGAAGAGGGTCGCGCTACATATGTTTGCAGTAACTCTCTTTACTTATCAGTGGATGATGGTATTTCTTCTGTGTATTTGAATGCTATATATTTTTCAATATATAGCATTCAAATATGCCCCACTTCATACAGTTGTCTATAGCAGACCATTGTTGCTCTCTCATTTGGCCGATGACTGCCTACCATGTCTGTTAAATAGGAAGCCCAATGACTAACTATAGTAGCTCACATGGCAGGCTGCCAACATGCTGCTAATTACAAGGCAAGGAAGCAGCATACCTTTTTATCAAGCTTCAACAAAAAGTATTGTTACCAGCCAGATCTCTGAGTAAGAAACACTGACAAAGATTCACAAAAAATATTTGCTGAAGAAAACTTTAATGAGGCATGATGCCAAAAATACAATCTGAAATATAGATTTAGGATTTACACACATATTAAATCTCTTTGCTTTTTGCCTTAGTAAAAACTCATTTTGCTGCTTGTCACTTGCAAACATGATAGAGTAAATAAACTCTCTCAGTCAACAATGAAGTGGTTGTAAACCCTCACAGATATTCATTGACGTGACTGGCCTCAGGTGATAAACTGAGATAAAACAAATTCTCCTACATAATTTGTACCTGTTTATATGCATCCCTCTCTCCTGCACAGCCTTCCAAAACATACAGATCAAAGGTTTCTTCTCAGCTCCAGAAGGTAGGGATCTGACATCATACACTGCACAGAATAATGAGAAGAGCTCAGTGTAAACCCCCCCATACACACTCTCATAGGGAAACATGGACAGCTGAAGCCGTCAATCACCTGCTGTGTGCTACAAGGGGGGCAGGGCCATCTCCTGAGATTTTCTGGTGTTAACATAACCAGTTGTAAGGAGATAACAGAGCAAGGAGTCAGCAGAAATAAATGACATTCTGGAGTTTATTTACTAAAGCTCATTCACTCAGAACCTAGTACACGTCTGCATGGAAACCAATCAGCTTACAGGTTTTATTGATAAAGCTTAACTGAACAAGCTGAAGTTAGAAGCTGATTGGTTACCATGCACAGGTGCATGAAATTCTGAGTGAACCAGCTTTAGTACATAAACCCCTCTGTGCTTTGGATTGAGGCAAGTACACACTATAGAAGATATGCTTTGTTCTATTTTAATTTCAGAAGTTTACAACTTATTTTAATCCGTATCCTGATAGCATTAAGTAAATAGATAGAATGTATATTCTATTTACTTGGTTTATTTTTACATTCCTTCAGTTGCTTTGTGTTTCTGGCCTAGGCCAAATGTATGTCATACATCCCAGGAGTCTTCATGGGTATGTTTTTTTCTTTCATCTGGAGAAAGGGAGGAAGGATTTCTCAGCTTCAGCACACCCTCCTGTCTGCATGCCTGACGTTAGGGCAGCTGGATTCCAGGAAGAGAATGCTACTTGAGTCATCTGCCTCACTCAAAATGGCCACAGCTAGAAATGCTAAGGGATGTTATCAAATTGTTTTTAGTTTGTGGTGCTCAGCTATAGTTAAAGTGAAACCTCACTGCATCTAAGCACCACAAACCAAAAATGCTATTTCATTCATTGTTAATATTCAAATCAAACTCACACATCCACCCATGTCTCCATGCTTTATTTTTCTGATAATTAATTTTGAAAAATACCCCTTGGTATTCCTGGCAGTGGCTATCTTGAGTAAGGGCAGATGACTCATGTAGCATTTACTTCCTGGAATCCATCTGCCCTTAGCTCAGGCATTGGCTGAACTGAAGCCCCCTCCCCTCCTGAAGGCTCCTGGGATGTGTGACATCATCTGCCTAGGCATGGAAACCAGGAAGTAACTGAGGAAATGTACAAAAAAAAGTTTATACCAAGTAAATATGATAGACTTTCCTGTGTATTTACTAATGCTAGAAGCATAAGGATTAAAAATAGTCAATGTTGATTTAGAGATTGAAGTTCCACTTTAAGTTCCACCTTAAAGTATTGTATCATTGATGGGAAAGAATCCAACTGTAATCATTTTATATAAGTAACTGGAACAACTGTAGTAGACTGGTAAAAGGAAGTATGATCTGATATATTAAAATAACAATAGGTCGTATGCACATGCAATGTCAATAATGATACTCCATTACATCAGTGCTAGCTATAAAGGACCACAAGCAAAGGATGTTTTTTATAGACTTCCAGTCAGTTGCAAATTTGTTGAGATAGCTTCGGGTATGACTGGGTGAAGAGATCTAAAAAAATGCCAATTCCTGAGGACTGGTTTGGGAAATATAGCTTTACAAGATACCAGTGACAAAATCAAATGAGCTCTACAAGGTTTTTGTACATGACATGTCCAGGATTTACTACACATCTGACAGTACAGCATTAAACATTTTAAAAAAACAGTGGGTTAAGTATTTGAGACAGGTAGCATTTAATAAAATGTACTACCAACATGTACAACTGAGCTCTTTGAACTGTAAAATTGGGTTTGGCACCTTACATACTTTTTCTATTAGAGCTTTGAATTTTCCCCTGCTTCTCTGAATTTGGTTTTCTTTATAATGGACCTGTCATAACCACATAAAAGCACATTAATGACCTTAAAATATCAGGTAAGGATTTGCCTGTCTATAGAAAAAATGAGAAAGGAAATATTCTAATTATTTTTTCCTTCCCATAAAGTTCAATATTAACTACTGGGTACACTCTCAATACTCTCAATGAAACATGCCATCCATCTCCCACTCAAAACTCCTACTACTTGAAATAAACCACATTCTTTTTTTCTACTTTTGTCCCATTCAGACAGGTTTTAACTAATTATTGGCTGGTCTTGCCGACATTACTGGATGTATCTTTAGGAAATAATTGTGTTCATAAAAATATTGTGATTATGCTTAGATTATACCCATTACATCTAGTTGATAGAGAAGCGTATCCAGAGCTTGACCAACAGAGCAAGGTGCTTTGTTGATAATCACAAATTACAGCTAGGTCCATATATATTTGCACACAGGCACAATTTTCATACTTTTGGCTCTGTATGCCACCAGAATAAATTAAAACTGAACAATCCAATTTAATTTGAAGTGCAGACTTTCAGCTTTAATTCAAGGAGTTGGACATAAATATGAAGTACAAATTTTAGGAACTGCAACCATTTTATACACAGTCCCGCCATTTTCAGGGGCTCAAATGTAATTGGACAGATGAATATAATCATAAATAAAATGTTAATTTTTAACATTTTGTTGAGGATCCTTTACTGGCAATGGCTGCCTGAAGTCTGGAACCCATGGACATTACCAAAGACTGGGTTTCCTTCTTTCTGATGCTTTGCCAGGCTCTAACTGCAGCTGTCTTCAGTTATGCAGGTCATAGACGGGTCGTTTATCGTCCGTATTTTCGTCCGCACGAAAAATCGACCGATAATCACGTTGTTAGTGGGGCCAGCCCGTCGGCCGTTTTTCGCGGATATCCTCATTTATTTTTATCAGTCATGCTGGAAAATCTGCGAAAAACGGCCATTTTTCGTGGACATGGGTGGCAGCATCGTCAACGGGGCCGACTTATTTTTTGTTCATTGGCCTATAAACGGCCTGTCTATGGCCTGCCTTAGTGTTTGTTTGTGGGTCTTTCTGCCTTTAGTTTTGCCTTCAGCAAGTGAAATACAACCTCAATTGGGTTGAGATCAGGTGATTGACTCAGCCATTGCAGAATATTCCACTTCTTTTCCTTCAAAAGCTCCTGGGTTGCTTTTGCAGCGTGTTTTGGATCATTGTCCATCTGTAGTGTGAAGCGCCATCCAATCAACTTTGCTGCATTTGGCTGAATCTGGGCTGACAGTTAGAGATGAGCGAATTATTCAAAAATTCAATTCGGCTGATTCGCCGAATTTCAGGAAGAAATTCAATTCGATGCGAATTAATTCGCTATGAAGTTAACTTATAAAAAGGGTTTCTAGGCTTCAGAGAGCCTTTAAATTAGTGCAGAACACTGTACCTTTAATTTAAATGCCCTTGGAGATGAGGAAGGAGAAGGAGAAGGAGAAGGATGAGAAGAAGAAGGAGAAGGATGAGAAGAAGGAGAAGGATGAGAAGAAGGAGAAGGAGAAGGATGAGAAGAAGGAGAAGGATGAGAAGAAGGAGAAGGATGAGAAGAAGGAGAAGGAGAAGGATGAGAAGAAGGAGAAGGAGAAGGAGAAGGATGAGAAGAAGGAGAAGGATGAGAAGAAGGAGAAGGAGAAGGATGAGAAGAAGGAGAAGGAGAAGGATGAGAAGAAGGAGAAGGATGAGAAGAAGGAGAAGGAGAAGGATGAGAAGAAGGAGAAGGATGAGAAGAAGGAGAAGGATGAGAAGAGGGATGAGAAGAAGGATGAGAAGAAGGAGAAGGATGAGAAGAAGGAGAAGGATGAGAAGAAGGAGAAGGAGAAGGATGAGAAGAAGGAGAAGGATGAGAAGAAGGATGAGAAGAAGGAGAAGGATGAGAAGAAGGAGAAGGATGAGAAGAAGGAGAAGGAGAAGGATGAGAAGAAGGAGAAGGAGAAGGATGAGAAGAAGGAGAAGGATGAGAAGAAGGAGAAGGAGAAGGATGAGAAGAAGGAGAAGGATGAGAAGAAGGAGAAGGAGAAGGATGAGAAGAAGGATGAGAAGAAGGAGAAGGATGAGAAGAAGCAGGATGAGAAGAAGGAGAAGGATGAGAAGAAGGATGAGAAGAAGGATGAGAAGAAGGATGAGAAGAAGGATGAGAAGAAGGAGAAGGATAAGAAGAAGGACAGTTCTGTGACAGTTTCTGTCTATTTCTGACAGTTCTGTGACATTCACTCCATACAGCGGTTTCAACCGCTGTATGGAGTGAATGTCACAGAACTGTCAGAAATAGGCTATTTCTGACAGTTCTGGGACATTCACTCCATACAGCGGTTGAAACATTGTATCTATTTGTTTCCATAAATGGATCCATTTATGGAAACAAATAGATACAATGTTTCAACCGCTGTATGGAGTGAATGTCACAGAACTGTCAGAAATAGCGGAGCTCTGCAGATACACTTAGAGGAGCTCTGCAGATACACTTTTTGCCAGCTTGGAATTATTCTTATTTTCATCCTACTTCTTCTTCTTCTTCTTCATCCTCATCCTCTTCTTCTTCTTCTGAGGATGAGGATGAGGATGAAGAAGAAGAAGAAGAAGAAGAAGAAGTAGGATGAAAATAAGATTAATTCCAAGCCGGCAAAAAGTGTATCTGCAGAGCTCCTCTAAGTGTATCTGCAGAGCTCCTCTAAGTGTATCTGCAGAATAGAGGAGCTCTGCAGATACACTTTTTGCCGGCTTGGAATTATTCTTATTTTCATCCTACTTCTTCTTCTTCTTCATCCTCATCCTGTTCTTCTTCTTCTGAGGATGAGGATGAGGATGAAGAAGAAGAAGAAGAAGAAGTAGGATGAAAATAAGATTAATTCCAAGCCGGCAAAAAGTGTATCTGCAGAGCTCTTCTAAGTGTATCTGCAGAGCTCCTCTAAGTGTATCTGCAGAATAGAGGAGCTCTGCAGATACACTTTTTGCCGGCTTGGAATTATTCTTATTTTCATCCTACTTCTTGTTCTTCTTCTTCATCCTCATCCTCAGAAGAAGAAGAAGAGGATGAGGATGAGGATGAAGAGGAAGAAGAAGAAGTAGGATGAAAATAAGAATAATTCCAAGCCGGCAAAAAGTGTATCTGCAGAGCTCCTCTATTCTGCAGATACACTTAGAGGAGCTCTGCAGATACACTTTTTGCCGGCTTGGAATTATTCTTATTTTCATCCTACTTCTTCTTCTTCTTCTTCATCCTCATCCTCATCCTCTTCTTCTTCTTCTGAGGATGAGGATGAAGACGAAGAAGAAGAAGAAGTAGGATGAAAATAAGATTAATTCCAAGCCGGCAAAAAGTGTATCTGCAGAGCTCCTCTAAGTGTATCTGCAGAGCTCCTCTAAGTGTATCTGCAGAATAGAGGAGCTCTGCAGATACACTTTTTGCCGGCTTGGAATTATTCTTATTTTCATCCTACTTCTTCTTCTTCTTCTTCTTCATCCTCATCCTCATCCTCTTCTTCTTCTTCTGAGGATGAGGATGAAGAAGAAGAAGTAGGATGAAAATAAGATTAATTCCAAGCCGGCAAAAAGTGTATCTGCAGAGCTCCTCTAAGTGTATCTGCAGAGCTCCTCTAAGTGTATCTGCAGAATAGAGGAGCTCTGCAGATACACTTTTTGCCGGCTTGGAATTATTCTTATTTTCATCCTACTTCTTCTTCTTCTTCTTCTTCATCCTCATCCTCATCCTCATCCTCTTCTTCTTCTTCTTCTGAGGATGAGGATGAAGAAGAAGAAGAAGAAGAAGAAGTAGGATGAAAATAAGATTAATTCCAAGCCGGCAAAAAGTGTATCTGCAGAGCTCCTCTAAGTGTATCTGCAGAATAGAGGAGCTCTGCAGATACACTTTTTGCCGGCTTGGAATTTTTCTTATTTTCATCCTACTTCTTCTTCTTCTTCTTCTTCATCCTCATCCTCATCCTCTTCTTCTTCTTCTTCTTCTGAGGATGAGGATGAGGATGAAGAAGAAGAAGAAGAAGTAGGATGAAAATAAGATTAATTCCAAGCCGGCAAAAAGTGTATCTGCAGAGCTCCTCTAAGTGTATCTGCAGAGCTCCTCTAAGTGTATCTGCAGAATAGAGGAGCTCTGCAGATACACTTTTTGCCGGCTTGGAATTATTCTTATTTTCATCCTACTTCTTCTTCTTCTTCTTCATCCTCATCCTCAGAAGAAGAAGAAGAGGATGAGGATGAGGATGAAGAGGAAGAAGAAGAAGAAGTAGGATGAAAATAAGAATAATTCCAAGCCGGCAAAAAGTGTATCTGCAGAGCTCCTCTATTCTGCAGATACACTTAGAGGAGCTCTGCAGATACACTTTTTGCCGGCTTGGAATTATTCTTATTTTCATCCTACTTCTTCTTCATCCTCATCCTCTTCTTCTTCTTCTGAGGATGAGGATGAGGATGAAGAAGAAGTAGGATGAAAATAAGATTAATTCCAAGCCGGCAAAAAGTGTATCTGCAGAGCTCCTCTAAGTGTATCTGCAGAGCTCCTCTAAGTGTATCTGCAGAATAGAGGAGCTCTGCAGATACACTTTTTGCCGGCTTGGAATTATTCTTATTTTCATCCTACTTCTTGTTCTTCTTCTTCATCCTCATCCTCATCCTCTTCTTCTTCTTCTGAGGATGAGGATGAAGAAGAAGAAGAAGAAGAAGAAGGAGTAGGATGAAAATAAGATTAATTCCAAGCCGGCAAAAAGTGTATCTGCAGAGCTCCTCTAAGTGTATCTGCAGAGCTCCCTTAAGTGTATCTGCAGAATAGAGGAGCTCTGCAGATACACTTTTTGCCGGCTTGGAATTATTCTTATTTTCATCCTACTTCTTCTTCTTCTTCATCCTCATCCTCTTCTTCTTCTTCTGAGGATGAGGATGAGGATGAAGAAGAAGAAGAAGAAGAAGTAGGATGAAAATAAGATTAATTCCAAGCCGGCAAAAAGTGTATCTGCAGAGCTCCTCTAAGTGTATCTGCAGAGCTCCTCTAAGTGTATCTGCAGAATAGAGGAGCTCTGCAGATACACTTTTTGCCGGCTTGGAATTATTCTTATTTTCATCCTACTTCTTCTTCTTCTTCTTCTTCATCCTCATCCTCATCCTCTTCTTCTGAGGATGAGGATGAGGATGAAGAAGAAGAAGAAGAAGAAGTAGGATGAAAATAAGATTAATTCCAAGCCGGCAAAAAGTGTATCTGCAGAGCTCCTCTAAGTGTATCTGCAGAGCTCCTCTAAGTGTATCTGCAGAATAGAGGAGCTCTGCAGATACACTTTTTGCCGGCTTGGAATTTTTCTTATTTTCATCCTACTTCTTCTTCTTCTTCATCCTCATCCTCAGAAGAAGAAGAAGAGGATGAGGATGAAGAGGAAGAAGAAGAAGTAGGATGAAAATAAGAATTCCAAACCGGCAAAAAGTGTATGTGCAGAGTTCCTCTATTTCTGACAGTTCTCTGACAGCTTCTTCACATGTACAGCGGTTGAAACATCTGTATCCTAAATGGAAACTAATAGATACAATGTTTCAACCGCTGTACATGTGAAGGAACTGTCAGAGAAATGTTAGAAATAGCGGAGCTCTCTGCAGGGACACTTTTGCCGGCTGATCGGGAAAAATCCGATTCGCGCACCCGAAGTAGGCAAATATTCGGATTCGACGCGAATCAAATTTTTCCTGAAATTCGTATCGAATTCCGGTTCGCCTGGTTCGATTCGCTCATCTCTACTGACAGTATATCTCTAGACACTGCAGAATTCATCCGGCTGCTTCTGTCTTTTGTCACATCATCAACACCAATGACCCAATGCCACTGGAAGCCATGCATGCCCATGCTATCACACTGCCTCCACCATGTTTTACAGATGACGTTGTGTGCTTTGCATTATGAGCTGTTCCAAGCCTTCTCCACACTTTTTTCTTCCCGTTATTCTGGTACAGATTAATATTAGTTTCATCCATCCAAAGAATGCTTTTGCAGAACTGGTTTGGCTTTTTTAGATATTTTTTGGTAAAGTCTAATCTGGCTTTTCTATTCTTCAGGCTTATGAGGGCTCACCTTGTGGTGAACTCTCTGTATTTGCTCTCATGAACTCTTCTCTTGATTGTAGACTTTGAGAATGATACGCCCACCTCCTGGAGAGTGTCCTTCACTTGTCAGGATGTTGTGAATGGGTTTTTCTTTACCATAGAGAGGATCCTGCGATCAACCACCACTGTTGTCTTCCATGGATGTCCATGCTTTTTTATGTTGTAGAGCTCACCAGCGCGTTCTTCTTTCCTCAGAATGTACCAAACTGTTAATTTGGCCATTCCTAATCTTGCTGCTATCTCTCTGATGGATTTGTTTCATTTTTGAAGCCTTACAGTGGCCTGTTTCACTTGTATGGACAGCTCCTTTAAACGCATGATGTAGAATCACAGCAATAGATTCCATATGCAAATACCACACTTAGAATCAACTCCAGACTTTCTACCTGCTTAATTGATGAAGAAATAATGAAGGAGTAGCCCACACCTGGCCATGAAACAGCTTTTTATTCAATTGTCCATTTACTTTTGGTCCCTTGAAAAAGGGGGGATGGCTACTCCCGAGAGTGTGTACTTTCAGCCCATATCCATTATATAAAAATAGCTTGAATATGTTTTGGTAAATACCTGAAAAAATCTAAAATTGTGCCTGTTTCCAAATATATATGGACCTAACTGTATGTGAAAGCCACCCCCAAATATTCTGTTGATTCTAGCTATTGCATCTGCAATGAAAAATCAAAACTATGGCAGAATGTTGTCATATCCTTGCAGCCAACTAAACAGATTTTCATTGCAATAAAAGTTATTAATATGCTAATAGCAACTGGGGTCAAGTAATAATCTTGTACTTCCAAAAACATCCTGCCAAGAACAAGCAATGCTATCCACAGGCACTTCCATCTAATTTCTTTACAGATATTTTCATATATTGCCATTCCTCACAGAGTAAGATATGTTATTACCATACAACTTACTAAAATCAGTCCAATCAGGATTTTTATTATGTTATGTAAATATATATTTGTGATCATATGGTATCATATGCATATTTTGTTTTTTATAAGGATTGACCTAAACATTGTAGATTGTGCAATCAGTTTGTATCATCTTTTGGTGCATTAGTAGGTCAGGTGGAACCAAGGTTATATTAATTAATGACATTTAAAAAAAATGCTATTTCACCGGATTCTATGGAGATTGCAAAAGTGACCTCAAAACAATTATGTAGCCTTGAGACTTGGTTCACACTGATTTAGATGAGGACTAAGAGTCCGGTGATTATCTGCTCCTGTCCTAATTAATCTTTGCTAGCTAGCTCTGGAATAAAGAAACTCACACTGACACATGTTAGGTCTGGGAAAACTTCTTCTAATTTATTGGAATGAAAATGTGAGTTCATATATGCGAGATGATGTAAACATCACGTGAGAACAGCATTAGCATTATATCAGTCTTTGATTGGTCACTTTACACGAAAACAATCTTCTTCAGAGTCTAGGCGTGATCTTCTTCTAAGTCTTATCTATAGAAAGAAAAATATGTCTTTGTTCTCAAGTCCACACGATGGGAGGGGGTTGGTGAGCAGACATTTCTTGAGCAAGGATTACTTAAAGTACCACAGAGCCCAGCAGGCAGGAAATATACACACATCATATACAGTATATATATTCATACAACACATTTAGAAATATAAAAAAGTATTAAAGTATAAAAGTAGATATGTATAAAATGTATAGAAAGATGTATATATTCAATAGGAAACCAAATAGGCATTTTTTACCATATCCATCACAGTCCCCCCTTAAAATGACTATTTTACTCTGTCCCTATATAACCTAGCTCATCTGTCCTTATGTACCTTGGAACTCTTTTATGCTGTACGTTAGACAGGTGATGACTATTTCATCACCCCCCTTGCCATAGACTTTGTACATAAGGAAGTCAGATGCTATCCCTACAAAATTGTGAGATTACTGTTGGTGGGGAGGGACCGTAATGGGGTATAAGGTTTTTCTTCATCTATCATATGGAGATCCTCTTGCTCCTGGTTCAGGAAGGTAGGTGTACTAGGGAGACATTTTTATTAGAATGGATGAGTGGAAATACCATCAATTGAAAAGTTTTATTGGAAAACTACCGAAACCTTTGAGAATAAAACAGGAGTGGAATATGTTTGAAAGGTTGTTAGAGACACGAAGGGATGGGAAGCACGGTATTTCAAAAGTGTATAGAATACTCACAGAATTAGACACAAACACAAAGTTAATCTTTATGACAAAATGGGAAAGAGATATGGGAGTTGGGTTTGATGAAGATAGACAGAGAAAGATGTTTAGATTGATACACGATAATGTTAGTATGAGAGAGGTTGAGGTTAATTATAAGTGTGTGACACGATGGCACATCACACCGAGTGTAGAACACAAGATGAATGGGGAAAGTTCAAATATGTGTTGGAGAGGATGTGGAGATATAGGCACAGTGTTTCACATATGGTGGGAATGTCCGAAAATCCAGGCTTTTTGGAAGACAATAGTCAAGTTGATTGAAGAAATAACTGAAATTGACATAGGATTAGACCCAACGACGTGTCTCCTACACAATGTGGAGACATCTGTAAATAAATATAAAGATTCAGGTATTTGGTACTTCTTGAATGCGGCGAAAGGGTTGATACCCAAGTTCTGGCGGAAAGTCGAGGTACCGAAGGAGATGGACTGGATTAACAGAGTAAACCAGATAGGTAGAATGGAAAGATCATATCATATGCAGGAAGATAGGATGAGAGTTTATCTCAGGAGATGGGAAAAGTGGGAAAGAGCAGGATTGAAAGAGAAATATAGGAAAACATGAACTAGGATGTTAACAAAAAATTAAAAAGCCTCAAGAGAATAGAATGGGTTAGAGTCTGCAGAGGGGGAGGAGGGGGAAAGAGGGGTGGGAAGGAGGGGTAGTGGGATGGGAAAGAAAAGAGTTTTTAGTAAGGGAAAGGCAGAAATGTTATAAATGTCTATTTGTATGAGAATTACTTCCCTTTTTGGGTTTTTGTATTAACATGAAAAATTTAATTAATATTTAAATTAAAAAAAAAAAAAAAAAGAAGGAAGGTAGGTGTACTGTTGTCTACAGCTTTGCTCATCAATTTCCTCACACATGGTATAACACAGCATACAACCAGGGCCAGGAGAATCAGAATTATTAGTACAGTTATCCCTATTTGGGCAAGTATCTTTTGCCATCCACTCATCGAACGGAAGTATTGATCCCACGGGTCTGTGATCCCTGAATTCTTACTCAACTCAACTGACAGGTCTTCTAATTTCTTTATAGCCAGAGTAACCTTACCATTTGGGCCAGTATTGTCAGGAATATATGTACAACATGTTCCGGTTCCTTCCATCATTTTACAGACACCTCCTTTTTCCGCTAAAATTATGTCCAGAGTAATCCTATTCTGGAATGTCATGTAGGATGTAGGGGCTAACTCGTCAACGATTCCTTGGAGGGCATCCCTGGTGTAATTCACAAACCTCTGTTGGTTGTAGTGTTATCCAATCTACATTTTTATTAACAGTTATTATGGGAATCAGGGATTCGAAGCCTGCTTTTACTTGATCTCTGGCTTTAAATTCATTAGGCACCCCCCTTGAGACTCCATTGGCATTTATATACACAAGTGGGTCAAAACTACCAGAAGGAGCTTTTCGCTTCCTCCTACGGCCAGGTATTGGGTCATGGGTATTTTTCTGCTAGGATGTGGAGAGGCATAATGGCCTTTGCAAGAGCATACTCACCAGTCCAAATCCCTTCCAATCTGGTTCTAATCTTTTGGTCCCCAGTAATCATCCATGACACATATATATACCTGATCACTACCATCAGAACATGCTCGTTGTGGCCAGTCAGGATTGTATGGATCACGGTCATAGCACCACATGGGATCTATACTACAGAAATCAAAGGTGAAAGTGGCTACATGAGTGTTGGATGAGTTGTACCAAAATATAGTGGTGTCACCTGTTTCGGTGATAGCCACCTGTTGAGCCTCTGTCAGACTTATTAGAAAAAGGATATACAACATAGTTGTCATGGTGTAGATGATGCCTTTTCCTCAGGGGTTGGGACTTTCTTGCAGTGGGAGGCATATATCCAAGTGTTCTTCCCGGCCACCTTGACAGAAGTGGCTGTGGTCAGCAGAACTTGGAATGGACCATCATATCTTGGCTCAAGAGAATGTTTCCTCACAAATTTCTTTACTAATACCCGGGTATTAGGCTGTGAGTTCCTGTATCTGACTCAGGATCTGGAATGGAAGAAAACACTTGGACATAGATACAGGTTAATTCATGTGATAATGCAGTCATATAATTAGTTAACACATCAGATTGTAATTGCAACTGTTGTGGAAAATAACAACCAAGTCTGGGGGCTGAGCCAAACAAAAGGGGATAGGGAGTGTTCTCCCCTTGGTGTATATCTGACACTGAATAGGGCAATGGGCAGACTGTCTCACCAACTCATGCCAATCTCTTGGGCCATTTTTAGCATTCTGGCTTTCAGAGTGCCATTCATTATTTCTACTTTTCCACTACTTAATAGGGGATAATAGGGGGTATGAAATGCCAGAGTGACTCCTAATGCAGCCCATATTTCTTTGGTTACTGAAGCTGTGAAAGCGGGGCCTTTGTCACTCTCTATCACCCCTGGAAGCCCATATCTGCATACAACCTCAGTGAGGAGTTTCTTCACAGTTGTTTTAGCAGCCATGTTAGTTACAGCAAAGGCCTCTGGCCAACTGGAAAACATGTCCACCACCACTAGGGCATACTCGAACCGCCCACTCTTTGGCATCTGGATATGATCAATTTGAATCCTTTGAAAAGAGTACAGGGGTTTGGCTAAGTGTTTCTGTGGTGTCTTCTCTGTGCGTCCCGGATTGCATTTTGCACAGATGGCACATGTTCTGCAAAAAAATTGTTCGTCAATGTGGTAATTCCAGGCGCTATATAGTACTTGTTAATGAGAGAGTTCATGAGATTCTTTGACAGATGGGCTGCTCCGTGTACCCACTGGACTACAGCTGGGAACATGTTCCTGGGTAAGCAAAGCCTCTTGTTGCACTCAAACAGACAGTTTTTGAGAACAGCTCCTCTCCGTCTCCAGCTTTCTTTTTCTTCTGGACTTGCTGCTCCTTGGAGTTCCTTGAGGTAGCTTCTATCCACAGGTAAGGTTTGTAGGGTGAATATTGGTTCCCACTCTCCTGTCACCTCTCCTTCCATTTCTGGTGGTCCCATGGCCGCTCGTTTTGCTGCTAAATCTGCCAGATTATTGCCTTTGGCTTCTGGGGAGTTTAATTTCCCGTGAGCTTTTACCTTTAGAATAGCCACTTGAGTGGGTATGAGAAGTGCTTCCATCAATCTTCCAATGGCTGCTCCATGTCTTATGGACGTACCTGCCGCAGTCATAAATCCTCTTGCCTTCCATATGGGTCAGAAATCATGGGCCACCCCAAAGGCGTATCTGGAGTCTGTGTAGATATTGACCCTTTTTCCTTCCGCCATCTGGCATGCTGTTGTGAGTGCTTGAAGTTCAGCTCCCTGTGCAGATATTGCTGGCGATAGGGCTCTTGCCTGTAGGACTGTATCTGCAGTAGTGACCGCAAATCCTGTATGATATTTGCCTCCATCATCTGCATATCTGGAACTATCAACAAAGAGGGTGAAATCTGGGTCCTGTAGAGGTGTTTCACCCACTGTAGGGAGGTGGAAGGTTTCCATTTTCATCACTTTAAGACAGTTATGAGGCTCAGTGGTTCCATTATCCTCTCCAATTTCTTCATTACCTTCATTACCCCCCTCAGCAATTTGGAGGAGAGTGGCCGGGTTCAAGGTTTGGCAACGTAGGAGAGTGACGTTATCAGGAAGTTGGAGGGAACACTGTAGTCTGAGATGCCTCACTGTGGACAAATGTTTAGATTGGACTTGGTTTAAAATGGCAGCAATGTCATGCAGCACCAGGAGGACAAGTTCATGTCCCAGAACAATATCAGAGGTCTTATCCAGCAGAGCTTGAGCAGCGAAAACTGCACGCAGACACGAGGGTGCTCCTCTAGCCACTGGGTCTAAACGGCATGAGTAGTAGCCTACGGGTCGTAGGCGGTAGCCATGGGACTGGGCCAATACTCCTGTGGCATGGCCTTGGCGTTCAGACACGAACAGTTTGAAAGGTTTCTCGTAGTCTGGTAGATCTAGGGCTGGGGCTCAAGAAAGTAAACTTTTTAGAGCCAAGAAGTTGGAGACGGCATCTGAGGACAGATGGAAGGGCTCAGACTTGAGAGCATCGTAGAGTGGTTGCATAAACCAAGAAGCATCAGTAATCCATGACCTGCAGTAGGATATGAGGCCAAAAAAGGCATGAAGTAGCTTGATCGGCCAGTCTTGGTTTGGCCCAGTCATGCAGTTGCATACAAAATTCCACTCCAGAGGAGAAGGCTTTGTCATCGACAATCCAGGTGTCGTTAAGGCTTCGTGCCATTATTGGCTAGTATGAGTCTCCTGCCTTTATCTCACACAGGCTGACTAGGTCTCTCCAGGCTGCCGAGTATGTCTTTTGGATCTGGGCCATCCTGCGATAAAAGGGCATGGGCTGCTTTTCGGGGTCTGGCAATGTGGTCACCAGGGAAGAGGCCTGGGACGGGGTAAAGATGACATACAGCACTGGTGCATCTGCCGGGGTGTGGAGTCTTCCTGTCTGAGGAGTCTTTCCTGTCGCCTGTGGCCTGCAAGGTGTATCCGGGGAAACGTATGTGGATAGCGTAGGAGGTTCCGGACCTGTGGCCTCCTCATCCAAAGAAGATATGTCTGACCAGCTTGACTCTAAATACAAATGTTTGCTTCCTTTTGGTCTATTGGGGACAAAATTGTTTCTCGCGGGACCAGCGGTCGCGTCAGGTTCAAGGACTGGCATGGTGGAGACACGCAGCACATCCGGTTGTACGTAGAATTTCAATCGCCTTGTAGGACCGGACACACTGGGTAGAGGCGGCTCACTCGAGGCGTAGGCATTCAAGATGTCTGATTTGGTGTACCAAAATGGCCGCCTCCAGGAAGTGTACTGGGCTGGGCAGGAAGTGACAATGCAGGTGCAGCAAGATGGCTGCTATCAGGAAGTGCACTGGGCTGGGCTGGGCTGGGCAGGAAGGGCAGGGAAAATGGCGGTGGGTGTTCCTTTTTTTTTTTTTGATGGTAACCCTAAACAGTCCCTGTTGCAATACCTGTTCTGTCCACTGCTCTTTGTGGATAGCCTTGGCTACATTATACCATGGTTCCGGATGTAGCCAAATGTTCTTATCCTTAATTCCACACACTTTTGCTAACTTAACCAATCTCTTCACATACTGCTCCCCCTCCCTCTCTCTGTGCAACCACATTCCTTTCTCTGGTCTTATCAGCTACTGACCCATCTCCTCCTCCAGTCTCTGGTCTTCCGAAAAGAAATCCAAGACTCTTCACACGCTGCTGTTCCCTCTGTTCACAATCTGTTCACATTCTGCTGAATTGACTTTCCTTAACTCTTAACAAACCCCAACCTTTTGTTATGAATGGCAAACATTAAACCAAACACACATTTAGGACATGACTTATCAGTCTATCTTGGTGGGCTAGAGTACAGATCACTGAGTAACCCTTCGCAGCCCACACGGTTACGGCACCCCGCTGTCACACTACCATGACACGTAACTGACACCTCCTCTTGTTTGGTACCACACAATGTTACCACACCCAAGAGAAATTATGTGTCAAACTCTCAGTAGTTCAACTCCTCATCCACCTCAAGACTGACACATAAAAACAAGCACAAAACATAAAACAGAACGCAGGCAGCAGATAATCACATGCAGATAGGTTCAAATAGACTCCAGGCAAGCAATGTTACCGGCCTTTAGTGACCTTTTAGCAGCCGCACTAGGCACAGGAATGAATCAACAAGGACAGGATAAGCACTGGTAAGATAGCAAAATATATCTTACTGCGCTCCAGAGTTGATCAGGCTCTGTCCCATCCGCGCCAATTGACTCCCCTTGCCCTCTCGGGTCGGCTGTCCGTAGATTCATGACCCGGAGTCCCTGGTGTCGGCACCAGCTGATTTAGATGAGGACTAAGAGTCCGGTGATTATCTGCTCCTGTCCTAATTTATCTTTGCTAGCTAACTCTGGAATGTGTGCACACATAAAGAAACTCACACTGACACACATTAGGTCTGTGAAAACTTCTTCTAATTTATTGGAATGAAAACGTGAGTTTATAAATGCGAGATGATGCAAACATCACGTGAGAACAGCATTAGCATTATATCAGTCTTTGATTGGTCACTTTACACGAAAACAATCTTCTTCAGAGTATAGGCATGATCTTCTAAGTCTTATCTATAGAAAGAAAAATATCTTTGTTCTCAAGTCCACACGATGGGAGGGGGTTGGTGAGCAGACATTTCTTGAGCAAGGATTTCTTAAAGTACCACAAAGCCCAGCAGGCAGAAAATATACACACATCAAATATATATATATTCATACAACACATTTAGAAATATAAAAAAGTATTAAAGTATAAAAGTAGATATGTATAAAATGTATAGAAATAGGAAACAAAATAGGCATTTTAAGATATCCATCACAACACTAATGTGACACTAATGTGATGCGGGAAATGCAGAGAATCCCACACCGCATTGCCATCGCACGTGTCCATAGTCCATGTGATCTGGTGCAGGTGTCAATGTTAAATTAATAACTCCACAAAACAGATCACAAAATGCAGTGCAATTGCTGTAAATCGGATCACAAGGGTGTTCACACCTATGCAATCCAATTTCTGGCAATCCCACTGCATTTTGCGATCTGTTTTAGGGTGTCATTAATTTAACGTTACAGCGAATAGGGTGTGGAAAAAAAAGTGTCCTGCACCATTTTGGTGCGGATGTGATGCGACTTGAACCATACAAAATGTACGGCTCAAACTGCACCGTACAAACAATGTATGTGATGTGCACAGCAATGCGATGCAATTCCTGTGTGAATCACATGCAGTGTACGGCACCGCACAAGTGTGAACCTAGACTCAAACTCAAAAACTATGTAACTGATATTTATTTAAAGTAGAACTGTAATATGGCTGAGCAGTGAAGTCTGCACTTTATGGCAGACTTAGCTCTAGGTTTGCTCTTCTTCAGCACTGATAGCTCCACGTTTTTTCTGTCCAACATTTCCTATTTTCCTGCCCAGTCTGGCCATTAGTGAGCCACTAATAATGTATTCCTGTATGTACTTTCTGCCTAGGTACAATCTGTTTTCTCCATTATAGGTGGTGTTCAGTCTGAGTGTTACTACAGCCTGGAGAGGAAGTCAGAATTAAATTGGTTTCCTAGTCCTAGGGAGCAGCTTTTTGGTTGGCTATGCTGCATCCAGGTAACCTTTGGTGGCCATCTTGGGTCAGCAGAGGTCACTGCCCCTGGGTTTTGGTGCTGATTATCGATGTGGCTAGTGCAGGGAGAGAGGTCTCGTCTGACAGTGAAAGTAATTGGTGGCAGGAAAAGATTCCAGATGAGTAGGGACAGGCTATGGACTCACTAACCTGCAAGCCTCCCCATTTGGGACCAGACCAGCCAGGCCACACTCCACCCTCTGAAACAGATACTGTTGGTGCATCTCCTCCCACTGCATCTGTGCATTTGAACTGAACTGTGAGTGTTTCCATAAGCAGTGCTTTCTCGCTGGTGTGTTTCTAGCTTGGCAATCTCTTCAATACAAGTTCCAGGTTTTATTTCAACCGAACTCTGTCTTTAGCCGCCGCACCAGGCTGCACCTAATCACATGTATTTTTTTAAAGACAAAATTTTTAAATGAAAAAGAGAAAGGAGTCTTCTGGCAGAAGAGTCCTTTCTGCCAATAGACTCTGCCTCCTGGCATTTTTTCTTTGGGGTTTGTGTATGCTTAGAGCCATCATATCACAACACATTTGTATGATTGCATCAATCATGCACATTTGAACATACGTACTGTTTAAAAATAAAATAAAAATGGCAAAAAAGTCACCACAAATTTGAGAGCGAGTAAATTAGAATAACTAAAGAATGGCTTAAAAAATTATTTTTAATTACTTGTGAGCCACTAGAAGGTGCTCACATGTGTTTCTATATGTAATAGATTAGATCACCGACTTCCTTGCCCACCCTCACTTGGTGTGCATCAATTGATAGATAGTAGAAAAATAATAATATGGTACCGCGCTCTAATCAGTAATGCAACATCAATACATAACCTATGTAGGTTATGTATTGATGTTGCATTACTGATTAGAGCGCAGTACCATATTATTATTTTTCTACTATCTAAAGAATGGCTTACTTTATAAGTCAGAACAAGGCTCCTGTTCCCTGTGTTGTGGTCTGTGTTTTTCATTCACTTATCTAAGGAGCCTCATTTTGACCTTCACTGCCCCTGTATCAGTACTGATGGTGCTGAGCTCTGCTGTGAACATGCCTGTCCGGATAATTTATGAAACACACTGCATTGTTACTGATTGCAGATTATTAAATGGCCACAAGATGGCAGTGTTCTGCAGCTCAGCTGGCATAGGATCTAGTATAGCAATGCTAAGAATGTTGGGACCTGTATGCTGCAAGCAAGATTTCTTCACTGAGCTAAGCTAGAATTGAACTACAGATCCCAAGGAGTGAGCAAAGGGGCGGGAGTCTATAAAAAGAAAAGCCTGGGAACTTTTAAGGAGAGAATAGGAGACTGTGAGAGAGTGAAGACACGAGGGAGCTGGCAGTGTGGTTCCAGGAGGATACAGGCCAGATAGCTGGAGCCCAGATTGCTGATCACCCTCCCAACCTAAACAATCTCTGCAATTATTTCATGTCATTAAAGTGACCTCCCAAGTTTATTGCTATATTCCAAAGGGGAAATCTGCTTTCTGTTGCACCATATCTCTGGGAAATTTCATCCTCACCCAAAGAGACAGGATCATTATTGTGCACCAACAGAGGAATCTCAGCAAGCCAGCAGAAGAAACACTGTTCATGTCTAATGACTGGTTCTGTATGAGACATTGTTTTCCCAGAATTATTGTAGAGTTAGACCCTGCCTCTAGTCACTGGAAGCCCGCAACTAAGCTAGACCATAAACTTTTCTTTGCTTGGGGAAAACTTCTCAGTGTAAGAGCTAATTCCTAACTCTCGGTCCTGCAGGATGGTTGGGTCTAGTTTAAAGTGGCACTGTGCTGTACTTTGTTGTTTATTTCTTGTGTGGTTAACTTTAGTGCACATCAGTCATTTGATTCTTTGTGTGTATATTTCTGCCAATCTGACTTTAATACAGACTGATTTTCTGTGCATTAAACGCTGTGTGGTTATTGTGTGAGTTATAGCCAGGGTGATATCTGGCCAAGGTACTATGGTGGTGACAGCAAAGATTGTGCTCCAGCCAGGGCTCAGAAGTGAACAGAGACCCCAAAGTAGTTTTTTACTATGACTGATTCCCACTGTGACTAGTTGAGGTGCCCCCCACTCATGCATAGCAAGTTATGGCACTTGTCTTGGTGAAGCCCCTGGTGCCCAAGACAAACACTGTCAATCATAACTAATTACGTATTCATCTCCTTGCCAGATGCATGGTTGGCCAGCGGTGGGAGGAAGGCCCACTATTGACCAGGCTATCACAGCAATTAGAAAGCTAAATATACAGAGTGAGACTTCTTCTTTAAAGTAACTTTGTCATTAAAAATAAATGTCCCGCAAAACAGGAGGAATATTGCTCATTAGTCCTGCCACCTGTAACTGTGCTCTTTTTCAGAGACATAGGGGTTTAATAACTAAAGCTGGTTCACTAAGAATCTCGTGCACTTCTGCATAGAATCCAATCAGCTTACAGGTTTTATTACTAAAGCTTAAAGTGGTTGTGAAGGCTGAAGGTCTTTTATGCATAGAATGCATGAAGTTAAAAAAACCTGTGTGCAGCAGGGCCCTCAACCCCCTCAATACTTACCTGAGCCTCTTCGCGATCCATCTATATGCACAACAGCTTTGGTTGTCCCAGGTCTCTGCCTCCTCATTGTCCGAGACAGCAAGTGGGAGCCACTGGCTCCTGCTGCTGTCAATCACAGACAGTCAGCCAATGAGGAGAAAGAGGGAGCAGGGCCAAGCTGCAGCTCCGTGTGTGAATGGACCTGCTCCAGTGCCCCCATAGCAAGTTGCTTGCTATGGGGGCACTCGACAGAAAGGAGAAGCAAGGAGCTCCAGCAGGGGACCTAAGAGGAGGAGGATCTGGGCTGCACTGTGCAAAACCACTGCGTGGAGCAGGTAGGTATAACATGTTTGTTATTTTACTAAAAAACAAAAATGAACATTTAGTATCGCTTTAATTGAACAAGCTGAAGTTAGAAGCTGATTGGCTACCATGCACAGGTACACAGGATTCTGAGTGAACCAGCTTTAGTAAATAAACCGCACAACACCACAGTAATGATGTAGCAGTCAGGAAGTGAAACCACAGTACACATCATAACGCATAGGCATCCAACACATTTAAAAGTGTTGGATGTTAAAGATTCTTTGTCCAGTGTAGAAATTCAACACCTGAGTGCTCAGAATGGTAACTATTATTCCTCTTTTTTACAATATTGATTTTTTTTAAATAGTTTTATTTATTTATTTAAATTTTGACAATAGGGGTGACAGAGACAATAGAGTCACTTTAAGAGACATGGGTAATGTAACAGAAAATGTCAACAAAAATAAATAAATAGCATATTCTGAGCCTCAAGATTTTTTTTTCTCAATATCTTCAATTACATTATGAACAATTGTGTATATTTTAGTTTTTTTGATGGAATAAAATCATATACAGAAAGTGATTTACTATATGAGCTGTAGCCAATAGCTAACTATCAGTGGAAAACAAAACACTAAAGACATAAAGGGGGCTGATGGAAATCTTACGCATCGATAGTTTGCAGTAAGCCAGCTGTGAAACAATGTTGCCAAAAGGCCCATTAAAGAATGATTCTCTTGCCACAACATGACAAAAATGGATAGACTGTATCCCACCTGCATTGCAGCAGATAAGGTTCTTCTGATGCTGATGTTGTCAAGAGAATTAAAACTAAGAATAATAAAATAAAACCTAACTCCCAGAGCCAAAGGAAGATTGCTGTTCTTTAACTCCGCTCTATATGTGGTCCGCAGCATCTTTCTCCATTTCAAAACATTTTCTTTGATAATAGTTCTAATTGCTGTTACATCGAAAGGAATGAACTTTGTAAAAATCTTTTATATTGATCAGTAAGATCAAGTGGAGTGATTCTGGTCAAATTGGCGAATTTTCATTTTTTGTGTATATTTGATTGTTATTGTGTACTATTTCTTGAAATTTTTGTTACTTTTTAATTGTCTGTTTTTCTGAAATTATCTGTTTTTCTGAAAACAAATAATTAATAATGGGGTTAATAAGGAGCTTGCATAGTTTAAATAAACTTTGGTAACCCTGAGGAGCCATTTAAATGTCATTGCTTCTCATAAGACCAAAAATCACCATAATCTGGCCATACACCCATAGCTTTCTTTTGTTCAGCCTTCGGCCATTCTCCATCCATGTTTAACAGCACAGATGGACATATCTCCTGCTGCAGCTGTTGTATTCTGATATCCAATACCCAAACAGTGCCTGCATTTGCATTACGAACCGGCCAACATTCGCTCAGTCTATGACTTAAATTTCACCTTTGCCTTTGACTCCAATGCATTTTATCAAAATGGTAGCATTTTGATAAAGTCTCTTGATTTTCAGTGGAATTTTGAGGAAATAAAAACTCACAAGTTTTATCACCACTACTAGAGATGAGCGAATCGAAGTATCCGAAGTGGAATTCGAGTCGAATATCGGAAAAATTTCGATTCGTGCCGAATCCGAAAAATAGCCTAATTCGGACGCGCGAATCGAAATTTTTCAGAAAATGGCGGCTGACATGTGCGGCGACGGAGCGGGGATGTCTGGGAAGGCGCGCAGACAAGGCGCGCTGACCCATAATGCATTCCTCAACTACATGTGATCGCATCAGCCTATCAGCAGCCAGCCAGCCAGCACTGTGTAATGGTCGAGCTATAAATAGCGGCCATTTTGGAATTCTTCATTTGCCTGCAGTTATTGAACAGAGGCAGACCGCTCTGTACTAGGGACAGGGACAGAGTTAGGGCCACAGAAACGATAATTGGGGACAGAGAAAAGTTACTTAGGGACAGAGAACCATTACTCAGGGACACAGACTTGTTAATGAGGGCCACAGAATCGTTATTTAGGGACAAAGAAACGCTAGTTAGGGCCACAGAATTCATAATCAGGGACAGACAGAATTGTTACTCAGTGCCAGAGAATTGTTACTTAGGGCCACAGAAACGTTATTAGGGCCACAGAATTGTTACTCAGGGACAGACAGAATTGTTACTGAGTGCCAGAGAATTGTTACTCAGGGACAGACAGAATTGTTACTGAGTGCCAGAGAATTGTTACTTAGGGCCACAGAAACTTTAATTAGGGCCACAGAATTTTTACTCAGGGACAGACAGAATTGTTACTGAGTGCCAGAGAATTGTTACTCAGGGACAGACAGAATTGTTACTGAGTGCCAGAGAATTGTTACTTAGGGCCACAGAAACTTTACTTAGGGCCACAGAATTTTTACTCAGGGACAGACAGAATTGTTACTGAGTGCCAGAGAATTGTTACTCAGGGACAGACAGAATTGTTACTGAGTGCCAGAGAATTGTTACTTAGGGCCACAGAAACTTTACTTAGGGCCACAGAATTGTTACTCACACAGACACAGAATTGTTACTCGCACAGACACAGAATTGTTACTGAAGGCCACAGAACTGTTACTTAGGGCCACAGAATTGTTACTCGCACAGACACAGAATTGTTACTCGCACAGACACAGAACTGTTACTGAGGGCCACAGAACTGTTACTTAGGGCCACAGAATTGTTACTCGCACAGACACAGAATTGTTACTCAGGGCCACAGAACTGTTACTTAGGGACAAAGAAACGCTAGTTAGGGCCACAGAATTCATACTCAGGGACAGACAGAATTGTTACGGAGTGCCAGAGAATTGTTACTCTGGGCCACAGAAACTTTACTTACTCAGGGACAGACAGAATTGTTACTGAGTGCCAGAATTGTTACTCAGGGACAGACAGAATTGTTACGGAGTGCCAGAGAATTGTTACTCAGGGCCACAGAAACTTTACTTAGGGCCACAGAATTTTTACTCAGGGACAGACAGAATTGTTACTGAGTGCCAGAGAATTGTTACTCAGGGACAGACAGAATTGTTACGGAGTGCCAGAGAATTGTTACTTAGGGCCACAGAAACTTTACTTAGGGCCACAGAATTGTTACTCGCACAGACACAGAATTGTTACTCGCACAGACACAGAACTGTTACTGAGGGCAACAGAAACTTTACTTAGGGCCACAGAAACTTTACTTAGGGCCACAGAATTTTTACTCAGGGACAGACAGAATTGTTACTGAGTGCCAGAGAATTGTTACTCAGGGACAGACAGAATTGTTACGGAGTGTCAGAGAATTGTTACTCAGGGACAGACAGAATTGTTACTGAGTGCCAGAGAATTGTTACTTAGGGCCACAGAAACTTTAATTAGGGCCACAGAATTTTTACTCAGGGACAGACAGAATTGTTACTGAGTGCCAGAGAATTGTTACTCAGGGACAGACAGAATTGTTACTGAGTGCCAGAGAATTGTTACTTAGGGCCACAGAAACTTTACTTAGGGCCACAGAATTTTTACTCAGGGACAGACAGAATTGTTACTGAGTGCCAGAGAATTGTTACTCAGGGACAGACAGAATTGTTACTGAGTGCCAGAGAATTGTTACTCAGGGCCCCAGAAACTTTACTTAGGGCCACAGAATTTTTACTCAGGGACAGACAGAATTGTTACTGAGTGCCAGAGAATTGTTACTCAGGGACAGACAGAATTGTTACTGAGTGCCAGAGAATTGTTACTTAGGGCCACAGAAACTTTACTTAGGGCCACAGAATTGTTACTCGCACAGACACAGAATTGTTACTCGCACAGACACAGAATTGATACTGAAGGCCACAGAACTGTTACTTAGGGCCACAGAATTGTTACTCGCACAGACACAGAATTGTTACTCGCACAGACACAGAACTGTTACTGAGGGCCACAGAACTGTTACTTAGGGCCACAGAATTGTTACTCGCACAGACACAGAATTGTTACTCAGGGCCACAGAACTGTTACTTAGGGACAAAGAAACGCTAGTTAGGGCCACAGAATTCATACTCAGGGACAGACAGAATTGTTACGGAGTGCCAGAGAATTGTTACTCTGGGCCACAGAAACTTTACTTAGGGTCACAGAATTTTTACTCAGGGACAGACAGAATTGTTACTGAGTGCCAGAGAATTGTTACTCAGGGACAGACAGAATTGTTACGGAGTGCCAGAGAATTGTTACTCAGGGCCACAGAAACTTTACTTAGGGCCACAGAATTTTTACTCAGGGACAGACAGAATTGTTACTGAGTGCCAGAGAATTGTTACTCAGGGACAGACAGAATTGTTACGGAGTGCCAGAGAATTGTTACTTAGGGCCACAGAAACTTTACTTAGGGCCACAGAATTGTTACTCGCACAGACACAGAATTGTTACTCGCACAGACACAGAACTGTTACTGAGGGCCACAGAAACTTTACTTAGGGACAAAGAAACGCTAGTTAGGGCCACGGAATTCATACTCAGGGACAGACAGAATTGTTACGGAGTGCCAGAGAATTGTTACTCAGGGCCACAGAAACTTTACTTAGGGCCACAGAATTTTTACTCAGGGACAGACAGAATTGTTACTGAGTGCCAGAGAATTGTTACTCAGGGACAGACAGAATTGTTACGGAGTGCCAGAGAATTGTTACTCAGGGACAGACAGAATTGTTACTGAGTGCCAGAGAATTGTTACTTAGGGCCACAGAAACTTTAATTAGGGCCACAGAATTTTTACTCAGGGACAGACAGAATTGTTACTGAGTGCCAGAGAATTGTTACTCAGGGACAGACAGAATTGTTACCGAGTGCCAGAGAATTGTTACTCAGGGACAGACAGAATTGTTACTGAGTGCCAGAGAATTGTTACTTAGGGCCACAGAAACTTTAATTAGGGCCACAGAATTTTTACTCAGGGACAGACAGAATTGTTACTGAGTGCCAGAGAATTGTTACTCAGGGACAGACAGAATTGTTACGGAGTGCCAGAGAATTGTTACTCAGGGCCACAGAAACTTTACTTAGGGCCAGAGAATTTTTACTCAGGGACAGACAGAATTGTTACTGAGTGCCAGAGAATTGTTACTCAGGGACAGACAGAATTGTTACTGAGTGCCAGATAATTGTTACTCAGGGCCCCAGAAACTTTACTTAGGGCCACAGAATTTTTACTCAGGGACAGACAGAATTGTTACTGAGTGCCAGAGAATTGTTACTCAGGGACAGACAGAATTGTTACTGAGTGCCAGAGAATTGTTACTTAGGGCCACAGAAACTTTACTTAGGGCCACAGAATTGTTACTCGCACAGACACAGAATTGTTACTCGCACAGACACAGAATTGTTACTGAGGGCCACAGAACTGTTACTTGGGGCCACAGAAACGTTAATCAGGGACACAGAATTGTTACTGAGGGCCACAGAACTGTTACTTAGGGCCACAGAATTGTTACTCGCACAGACACAGAATTGTTACTCAGGGACACAGAATTGTTACTCAGGGACACATAATCGTTTAATTAAAGAGTATGTCAGACAACATGCAGAGGAGTGGCAGAGGAGGCAATGTTTTAGGAGCGAGCAGACGTGGCAGCAGAGGAAGGGGTCGAGGCAGCACTATTCGCAGCCAGAGGCCAGTGCTCCCGGTGTCATCCAGCGGTCGTGTCTCCACCGACAACCCTGCCGTCGTCGATTGGTTGGCTCGGTCGTCTTCCTCTTCCCAGGTCACCTCTGACACCTACAGCCAACGGTCGGTGGGTACGTCAGACACAACCGTTAGTTGGCATGGCCCGGGACCAAGCCCACTGAAATCACGTGTCCTCTACCTGCCCCTGTCCTTTGGTGTTCCCTCACCAAGCGAAGTATCGCATGCTGTGGGCTCAGCCCCACTGTACAGTGAGGAAGAGCTAACAGAGGGCGGTCAGGAACGGGGGGAGACATCCGCCTTTTCAGCAGCCAGGCGAAGAAGTAGTGGCGAGGAGAGTGGCTCGGTAGCCGGTCTAGAGACAGGTCTGTCTCCTGACCCAGACGCAGCCGAGGGGGCTAGTAGTGAGGCGGAGACCCTACTTGATGATGAGGAGGTTGATCGCACTTGGCAGCCTCGTCGTCATCAGGCAATTTCTTCCGCATCATCAGGAGAAGAGGGTGGCAGCTTGGCAGCGAGCAAAACAGTCGGTGGGTTGCCCAGGAGACAGCAGCAGGGTCGCAGCAGTGTCAGTGGAGCCAAACGTCCACGGAGTAGAGCACCAGCTCCACTGCAGCCTACCACCACGGCCAGTAGTGGTGCCGGTGTGCACGGAGGAAGCAGCAGTCAGCCAGTGAGGAGTATCGGGGGCAAAGTTTCCTACTCGGCGGTGTGGCAATTTTTCGTCAAGCCGCCCGAGGAAGTAAACGTAGCCGTATGTCGACTATGTGGCCAGAAAGTCAAGCGTGGCCAGGGGGCCCATGTTGGGACTACAGCGTTGCGGCAGCATATGCAGCGTCGCCATTTGGTGGCCTGGGAAAACCGTGATAAAGATACGGCGGTTCTGCCCGCCCCAGCCCCCGCTCCATCACCCGCTCCGTTACTTGCTCCGTCACCCGACGTCAATCGCCCTCCATCAGCCAGTCAAGGCTCCAACACCTCTGCTGAGGGGAGTTGTCGCTCGTTGGCATCTTCCGCTCGTTCAGATGCTCCTTCTCCTGCTACTCCTCTTGCTGGTGTGTAGAATTTTTTGACATAGGGTGCTGGCAGATTACGGGCCTCCCATAGCTGCTGCCAGGCCCCTAATCTGCCATAGGCCCCTATATACCACCTCCTCATGCTGCTGCCAGGTCCAGAGTCTGTCATGGGTCCCTGTACGGCCTCCCATTGCTGCTGTCTCCATCGCCACACTCTGCCATGTGCCACTTTCAGGTCTCCTCACACTGCTGGTGGGTTCCATTTTTTGTCATAGGGTGCTGGCAGATTACGGGCCTCCCATAGCTGCTGCCAGGCCCCTAATCTGCCATGGGCCCCTGTTGTCGCTTGTTGGCATATTCCGCTCGTTCAGATGCTCCTTCTCCTGCTACTCCTCTTCACGGATTCCGTCAGCAGTCTTTCTTGGAATCCGTTTCCAAGAGACAACAGTTTGCGAGCACGCACCCGACGGTGCAAAAGCTGAACGTCCTCCTGTCCAAGTTGCTGGTGCTGCAGTCCCTCCCTTTCCAAGTGGTGGACTCAGCACCTTTCAGAGAAATGATGGCTTGTGCCGCGCCGCGGTGGAGAGTGCCAAGCCGTCATTTCTTCGCCAAAAAGGCAGTGCCAGCCCTGCATTCACATGTAGAAGACATGGTGGGCCAGTCTTTGAGCATGTCGGTCTCTGCCAAAGTGCACGGCAGCGCCGACGTGTGGAGCTGTAACTATGGTCAGGGACAGTACATGTCATTTACGGCCCACTGGGTGAACGTGGTGCCGTCACAGCCGCACCAGCAACTTGGACAGGTCACGCCGCTTTTGCCTCCACGTTTGCACGTCCTTGGTCCGGCAAAGATGTCCGCCTCTACCACCTCTTCTTCCGCCGTGTCCTCAGCCGCCACCCCCGTGCCAAGTCCCATTACCCGACCGGCATATCACATGTGCAGGGCGCAACGGTGTCACGCTGTTCTGCACCTGGTATGCCTTGGCGAACGTAGTCACACAGGGGAGGAACTTCTGAGTGTAATGAACAGAGAAATCGACAGATGGCTGTCTCCGCGCAAACTGAAAATCGGAACCATGTTGACCGACAACGGAAAGAACATGGTGTCTGCTCTGCGTCAAGGAAGGTTGTGCCATGCGCCATGCATGGCTCACGTGTTCAATCTGGTTGTCAAGCGGTTCTTAAAATCCACCATCCCACTGCAAGACATCCTTAAAATGTCACGTAAACTTTGCATGCATTTCAGCCATTCCTACACCGCAAAGCACACCCTCCTTGAGCTGCAGCGGCAGAACGGAATTCCACAGCATCGCCTGATCTGCGACGTTGCAACAAGGTGGAATTCAACCCTACACATGTTAGACCGCCTTTACGAACAGCGAAAGGCCATCACCGATTTCCTGATGTTACAAGCGGATAAAGGTACTCCCCTGTGTAACTTCGATGTCAGCCATTGGCAGCTCATGCGTGACACCTGCCGCTTGCTCAGGCCCTTTGAGGAGGCCACGCTATTCGTGAGTCGGCAGGACTATGGGATGAACGACGTCATTCCTCTGTTGCACTTCCTTGAACAAATGCTGTTAACAATGGCTGGTCAGGGTGCGGTAGACGTGGCGCACAGATCTCAACGCCACATGACCCCTGTGGGGGCAGGACAGGAAGAAGAGGAGGAGGTAGAGGAGGACATTTGTGCTCAGGAATTATTGAGTGAAATGGGTGGTTTTTCCACTCAGCGGACAGGAGTGGAGGAGCAGGAGCATCTGGTAGAGGAGGAGGAGGAGGAGACAGAGGACCCAGACGCACCGTGGCAGTATGCTGTGGAGATGGAGGCAGGGAGTCCCTCGCATTCCTTGGCACAAATGGCCCATAGCATGCTCGGTTGCTTGCGTAGCGACAGCCGAATAATAACCATCAGACAGAGGGATGACTTTTGGCTGTCCACCTTGTTGGACCCTCGCTACCGTTCCAAAATGGTGGCCTTTTTCACACCTGCTGAGAGGGAGGCCAAAATAACGTACTATAAAAACCACCTATGTAGTCAGTTGGTCTCTGCCTTTGTGCGCCAACGTCCATCCTCAGACACTGTGGGCCCTGTGCGCTCGCGTTCCGCTGCCATGGCAGCAGGGGAGGGGTGGGGTGGTAGGAGCAGTGGCAGCTCCACCAACAGCGGCTGCCTCAGTCTGCAGTCGATGATGAGTAGCTTTCTTCACCAGCGCAGTGAGGAAACTACTAACCAGCCGCAGCAGCAGCAGCAGCATCAGGTGGACCTGGAGCAGGACCTCAAACAACAGGCTTGGGCCTACTTGGACAGCACCCTGCCAACCGAGGTAGACAATCCCCTTGACTACTGGGCAACGAAACTTGACCTTTGGCCCCAACTAGCTGAATTTGCCCTTGAAAGGCTGTCATGCCCGGCCAGTAGCGTGGCATCGGAGCGCGTGTTTAGTGCGGCAGGAGGTATTGTAACTCCGCGGAGGACACGACTGTCCACCCAAAGTGTGGAGAGACTCACGTTTGTGAAAATGAATCAGGCGTGGATTAGTCTGGATTTCAAACCACCAGTTCCTGACACAACTGACTAAATCCGCCATGAATCATGCCTCAAACATGTGCCACTTTGAGGTCTCCTCACACACTGCTGGTGTGTTGAATTTTTTGACATAGGGTGCTGGCAGATTATGGGCCTCCTATAGCTGCTGCCAGGCCCCTAATCTGCCATAGGCCCCTATATACCGCTTCCTCATGCTGCTGCCAGGTCCAGAGTCTCTCATGGGTCCCTGTACGGCCTCCCATTGCTGCTGTCTCCATCGCCACACTCTGCCATGTGCCACTTTCAGGTCTCCTCACACACTGCTGGTGTGTAGAATTTTTTGACATAGGGTGCTGGCAGATTATGGGCCTCCTATAGCTGCTGCCAGGCCCCTAATCTGCCATAGGCCCCTATATACCGCTTCCTCATGCTGCTGCCAGGTCCAGAGTCTCTCATGGGTCCCTGTACGGCCTCCCATTGCTGCTGTCTCCATCGCCACACTCTGCCATGTGCCACTTTCAGGTCTCACACACTGCTGGTGTGTAGAATTTTTTGACATAGGGTGCTGGCAGATTACGGGCCTCCCATAGCTGCTGCCAGGCCCCTAATCTGCCATAGGCCCCTATATACCGCCTCCTCATGCTGCTGCCAGGTCCAGAGTCTGTCATGGGTCCCTGTACGGCCTCCCATTGCTGCTGTCTCCATCGCCACACTCTGCCATGTGCCACTTTCAGGTCTCCTCACACACTGCTGGTGTGTAGAATTTTTTGACATAGGGTGCTGGCAGATTATGGGCCTCCCATAGCTGCTGCCAGGCCCCTAATCTGCCATGGGCCCCTATATACCGCCTCCTCATGCTGCTGCCAGGTCCACAGTGTCTCATGCCATGTGCCACTTTCAGGTCTCCTCACACTGCTGGTGTGTTGAATTTTTTGACATAGGGTGCTGGCAGATTATGGGCCTCCTATAGCTGCTGCCAGGCCCCTAATCTGCCATAGGCCCCTATATACCGCTTCCTCATGCTGCTGCCAGGTCCAGAGTCTGTCATGGGTCCCTGTACGGCCTCCCATTGCTGCTGTCTCCATCGCCACACTCTGCCATGTGCCACTTTCAGGTCTCCTCACACACTGCTGGTGTGTAGAATTTTTTGACATAGGGTGCTGGCAGATTACGGGCCTCCCATTGCTGCTGCCAGGCCCCTAATCTGCCATAGGCCCCTATATACCGCTTCCTCATGCTGCTGCCAGGTCCAGAGTCTCTCATGGGTCCCTGTACGGCCTCCCATTGCTGCTGTCTCCATCGCCACACTCTGCCATGTGCCACTTTCAGGTCTCCTCACACACTGCTGGTGTGTAGAATTTTTTGACATAGGGTGCTGGCAGATTATGGGCCTCCCATAGCTGCTGCCAGGCCCCTAATCTGCCATGGGCCCCTATATACCGCCTCCTCATGCTGCTGCCAGGTCCACAGTGTCTCATGCCATGTGCCACTTTCAGGTCTCCTCACACTGCTGGTGTGTTGAATTTTTTGACATAGGGTGCTGGCAGATTATGGGCCTCCTATAGCTGCTGCCAGGCCCCTAATCTGCCATAGGCCCCTATATACCGCTTCCTCATGCTGCTGCCAGGTCCAGAGTCTGTCATGGGTCCCTGTACGGCCTCCCATTGCTGCTGTCTCCATCGCCACACTCTGCCATGTGCCACTTTCAGGTCTCCTCACACACTGCTGGTGTGTAGAATTTTTTGACATAGGGTGTTGGCAGATTACGGGCCTCCCATTGCTGCTGCCAGGCCCCTAATCTGCCATAGGCCCCTATATACCGCTTCCTCATGCTGCTGCCAGGTCCAGAGTCTCTCATGGGTCCCTGTACGGCCTCCCATTGCTGCTGTCTCCATCGCCACACTCTGCCATGTGCCACTTTCAGGTCTCACACACTGCTGGTGTGTAGAATTTTTTGACATAGGGTGCTGGCAGATTACGGGCCTCCCATAGCTGCTGCCAGGCCCCTAATCTGCCATAGGCCCCTATATACCGCCTCCTCATGCTGCTGCCAGGTCCAGAGTCTGTCATGGGTCCCTGTACGGCCTCCCATTGCTGCTGTCTCCATCGCCACACTCTGCCATGTGCCACTTTCAGGTCTCCTCACACACTGCTGGTGTGTAGAATTTTTTGACATAGGGTGCTGGCAGATTATGGGCCTCCCATAGCTGCTGCCAGGCCCCTAATCTGCCATGGGCCCCTATATACCGCCTCCTCATGCTGCTGCCAGGTCCACAGTGTCTCATGCCATGTGCCACTTTCAGGTCTCCTCACACTGCTGGTGTGTTGAATTTTTTGACATAGGGTGCTGGCAGATTATGGGCCTCCTATAGCTGCTGCCAGGCCCCTAATCTGCCATAGGCCCCTATATACCGCTTCCTCATGCTGCTGCCAGGTCCAGAGTCTGTCATGGGTCCCTGTACGGCCTCCCATTGCTGCTGTCTCCATCGCCACACTCTGCCATGTGCCACTTTCAGGTCTCCTCACACACTGCTGGTGTGTAGAATTTTTTGACATAGGGTGCTGGCAGATTATGGGCCTCCCATAGCTGCTGCCAGGCCCCTAATCTGCCATGGTCCCCTATATACCGCCTCCTCATGCTGCTGCCAGGTCCACAGTGTCTCATGCCATGTGCCACTTTCAGGTCTCCTCACACTGCTGGTGTGTTGAATTTTTTGACATAGGGTGCTGGCAGATTATGGGCCTCCTATAGCTGCTGCCAGGCCCCTAATCTGCCATAGGCCACTATATACCGCTTCCTCATGCTGCTGCCAGGTCCAGAGTCTGTCATGGGTCCCTGTACGGCCTCCCATTGCTGCTGTCTCCATCGCCACACTCTGCCATGTGCCACTTTCAGGTCTCCTCACACACTGCTGGTGTGTAGAATTTTTTGACATAGGGTGTTGGCAGATTACGGGCCTCCCATTGCTGCTGCCAGGCCCCTAATCTGCCATAGGCCCCTATATACCGCTTCCTCATGCTGCTGCCAGGTCCAGAGTCTCTCATGGGTCCCTGTACGGCCTCCCATTGCTGCTGTCTCCATCGCCACACTCTGCCATGTGCCACTTTCAGGTCTCACACACTGCTGGTGTGTAGAATTTTTTGACATAGGGTGCTGGCAGATTACGGGCCTCCCATAGCTGCTGCCAGGCCCCTAATCTGCCATAGGCCCCTATATACCGCCTCCTCATGCTGCTGCCAGGTCCACAGTGTCTCATGCCATGTGCCACTTTCAGGTCTCCTCACACTGCTGGTGTGTTGAATTTTTTGACATAGGGTGCTGGCAGATTATGGGCCTCCTATAGCTGCTGCCAGGCCCCTAATCTGCCATAGGCCCCTATATACCGCTTCCTTATGCTGCTGCCAGGTCCAGAGTCTGTCATGGGTCCCTGTACGGCCTCCCATTGCTGCTGTCTCCATCGCCACACTCTGCCATGTGCCACTTTCAGGTCTCCTCACACACTGCTGGTGTGTAGAATTTTTTGACATAGGGTGCTGGCAGATTATGGGCCTCCCATAGCTGCTGCCAGGCCCCTAATCTGCCATGGGCCCCTATATACCGCCTCCTCATGCTGCTGCCAGGTCCACAGTGTCTCATGCCATGTGCCACTTTCAGGTCTCCTCACACTGCTGGTGTGTTGAATTTTTTGACATAGGGTGCTGGCAGATTATGGGCCTCCTATAGCTGCTGCCAGGCCCCTAATCTGCCATAGGCCCCTATATACCGCTTCCTCATGCTGCTGCCAGGTCCAGAGTCTGTCATGGGTCCCTGTACGGCCTCCCATTGCTGCTGTCTCCATCGCCACACTCTGCCATGTGCCACTTTCAGGTCTCCTCACACACTGCTGGTGTGTAGAATTTTTTGACATAGGGTGCTGGCAGATTATGGGCCTCCCATAGCTGCTGCCAGGCCCCTAATCTGCCATAGGCCCCTATATACCGCCTCCTCATGCTGCTGCCAGGTCCAGAGTCTGTCATGGGTCCCTGTACGGCCTCCCATTGCTGCTGTCTCCATCGCCACACTCTGCCATGTGCCACTTTCAGGTCTCCTCACACTGCTGGTGTGTAGAATTTTTTGACATAGGGTGCTGGCAGATTACGGGCCTCCCATTGCTGCTGCCAGGCCCCTAATCTGCCATGGGCCCCTATACCGCCTCCTCATGCTGCTGCCAAGTCCAGAGTGTGTCATGGGTCCCTGTACGGCCTCCCATTGCTGCTGTCTCCATAGCCACACTCTGCCATGTGCCACTTTCAGGTTTCCTCACACTGCTGGTGTGTTGAATTTTTTGACATAGGGTGCTGGCAGATTACGGGCCTCCCATTGCTGCTGCCAGGCACGTAATCTGCCATGGGCCCCCGTACCGACTCCTCATGCTGTGACGTTGCAACAAGGTGGAATTCAACCCTACATATGTTAGACCGCCTTTACGAACAGCGAAAGGCCATCACCGATTTCCTGATGTTAAAAGCGGATAAAGGTACTCCCTGTGTAACTTAGATGTCAGCCATTGTCAGCTCATGCGTGACACCTGCGCTTGCTCAGGCCCTTTGAGGAGGCCACGCTATTCGTGAGTCGGCAGGACTATGGGATGAACGACGTCATTCCTTTGTTGCACGTCCTGGAACAAATGCTGTTAACAATGGCTGGTCAGGGTGCGGTAGACGTGGCGCACAGATCTCAACGCCACATGACCCCTGTGGGGGCAGGACAGGAAGAAGAGGAGGAGGTAGAGGAGGACATTGGTGCTCAGGAATTATTGAGTGAAATGGGTGGTTTTTCCACTCAGCGGACAGGAGTGGAGGAGCAGGAGCATCTGGTAGAGGAGGAGGAGGAGGAGACAGAGGACCCAGACGCACCGTGGCAGTATGCTGTGGAGATGGAGGCAGGGAGTCCCTCGCATTCCTTGGCACAAATGGCCCATAGCATGCTCGGTTGCTTGCGTAGCGACAGCCGAATAATAACCATCAGACAGAGGGATGACTTTTGGCTGTCCACCTTGTTGGACCCTCGCTACCGTTCCAAAATGGTGGCCTTTTTCACACCTGCTGAGAGGGAGGCCAAAATAACGTACTATAAAAACCACCTATGTAGTCAGCTGGTCTCTGCCTGTCTGCGCCAACGTCCATCCTCAGACACTGTGGGCCCTGTGCGCTCGCGTTCCGCTGCCATGGCAGCAGGGGAGGGGTGGGGTGGTAGGAGCAGTGGCAGCTCCACCAGCAGCGGCTGCCTCAGTCTGCAGTCGATGATGAGTAGCTTTCTTCACCAGCGCAGTGAGGAAACTACTAACCAGCCGCAGCAGCAGCAGCAGCAGCAGCATCAGGTGGACCTGGAGCAGGACCTCAAACAACAGGCTTAGGCCTACTTGGACAGCACCCTGCCAACCGAGGTAGACAATCCCCTTGACTACTGGGCAACGAAACTTGACCTTTGGCCCCAACTAGCTGAATTTGCCCTTGAAAGGCTGTCATGCCCGGCCAGTAGCGTGGCATCGGAGCGCGTGTTTAGTGCGGCAGGAGGTATTGCAACTCCGCGGAGGACACGACTGTCCACCCAAAGTGTGGAGAGACTGACGTTTGTGAAAATGAATCAGGCGTGGATTAGTCTGGATTTCAAACCACCAGTTCCTGACACAACTGACTAAATCCGCCATGAATCATGCCCCAAACATGTGCCACTTTCAGGTCTCCTCACACTGCTGGTGTGTTCCATTTTTTGTCATAGGGTGCTGGCAGATTACGGGCCTCCCATAGCTGCTGCCAGGCCCCTAATCTGCCATGGGCCCCTATACCGCCTCCTCATGCTGCTGCCAAGTCCAGAGTCTCTCATGGGTCCCTGTATGGCCTCCCATTGCTGCTGTCTCCATCGCCACACTCTGCCATGTGCCACTTTCAGGTCTCACACACTGCTGGTGTGTAGAATTTTTTGACATAGGGTGCTGGCAGATTACGGGCCTCCCATAGCTGCTGCCAGGCCCCTAATCTGCCATAGGCCCCTATATACCACCTCCTCATGCTGCTGCCAGGTCCAGAGTCTGTCATGGGTCCCTGTACGGCCTCCCATTGCTGCTGTCTCCATCGCCACACTCTGCCATGTGCCACTTTCAGGTCTCCTCACACTGCTGGTGGGTTCCATTTTTTGTCATAGGGTGCTGGCAGATTACGGGCCTCCCATAGCTGCTGCCAGGCCCCTAATCTGCCATGGGCCCCTGTTGTCGCTTGTTGGCATATTCCGCTCGTTCAGATGCTCCTTCTCCTGCTACTCCTCTTCACGGATTCCGTCAGCAGTCTTTCTTGGAATCCGTTTCCAAGAGACAACAGTTTGCGAGCACGCACCAGACGGTGCAGAAACTGAACGTCCTCCTGTCCAAGTTGCTGCTGCCAGGCTCGTAATCTGTCATGCGCCCCTGTACCGCCTCCTCATGCTGCTGCCAGGTCCAGAGTGTGTCATGGGCCCCCGTACCGACTCCTCATGCTGCTGCCAGGCCCGTAATCTGTCATGGGCCCCTGTACCGCCTCCCCATGCTGCTGCCACGTCCAGATTGTGTCATGGGTCCCTGTACGGCCTCCCATTGCTGCTGCCAGGCCTGTAATCTGCCATGGGCCCCCGTACCGACTCCTCATGCTGCTGCCAGGCCCGTAATCTGCCATGGGCCCCTGTACCGCCTCCTCATGCTGCTGCCAGGTCCAGAGTGTGTCATGGGTCCCTGTACGGCCTCCCATTGCTGCTGTCTCTATCGCCACACTCTGCCATGTGCCACTTTCAGGTCTCCTCACACTGCTGGTGGTTTCCATTTTTGTCATAGGGTGCTGTATGGCCTCCCATTGCTGCTGCCTCCACCGCCACACTGTGGCTCCACACTCTGGTTTTGGCCCCGTGACTGCCCAAATGAGTGAAGTGTGCGGTGATTCTAAGATCGACGGCACTCATCTGCATGTCATACTGCCTGACAGTATTATTTCTCTTCCCCAGCAGACTCCAAGGGCATTTAAATTAAAGGTACAGTGTTCAGCACTAATATTAAGTCTCTCTGAAGCCTAGAAACACCCTTTTTTAAGTTAAATTCACAGCGAATATATTCGACTCGAATCGAAATTTTTCTACGAATTCGCCGAATCAGTCGAATCGAATTTTTGAATACTTCGCTCATCTCTAACCACTACTGATAACTAACCAGAATGGTCCCAGTGGACTGGCAGAAAGCTAACGTGGTACCAATATATAAAAAAAGGAGATACATACCAGGAAACTACAGGCCAGTCAGCCTTGCATTAATAGTTTGTAAACTATTGGAGGGGATAATAAGGGATTTTATCCAAGACTTTGCTGATGAAAATAGTATTATTTGAAATAACTAGCATGGGTTTATGAAAAATTGTTCTTGCCAGACCAACCTGCTAACATTCTATGAGGAAGTGAGTTGTAACCTGGTTAAAAGAAGGTCTGGATATAGTGTATCTAGATTTTGCTAAAGCGTTTGACATGGTACCCCATAAATCCATGCTTAATTTACAGATTGAGGTCTGTTGGCATTGACGATAGTGTATGTACCTGGATAGAAAACTGGTTACAGGTGCGCATCTAAAAAGTGGTGATAAACAGCGTATCTTCTGAGTGGTCTGCAGTTGTGAATGGAGTATCCCAGGGCTCTGTCCTAGGACCAATTTTGTTTAACTTGTTCATAAACTATATAGAGGTTGGTATAAATAGTTCAGTCTCTGTATTTGCTTACAATATGAAGTTAAGCAGGGTAATAACTGCACAACAAGATATTGAAACTTTACAGGAAGACCTTAACGAATTAAAGGGTGTTCAACTACATGGCAAATGAGGTTTAATATTGATAAATATAAAGTAATGTACTTGGGAGCTAACAATATAAATGCCATCCACACGCTAGGTGGAGAATCCCTGGGGAAATCAAGGATGGAAAAAGTTCTGGGAGTCCTAGTTGATGACAGACTCAGCAATAGCATCCAATGCCAACACGAAGCAAGCAAAGTCAGCAGATTTTTAGCATGCATCAAAACAAGTACAGTATATACTTAAGAGATAAATCTATAAATCTGCCACTTTACAAATCTCTGGTACAGCCACATCTTGAATATGCTGTCCAGTTCTGATCACCAGCCCTCAGAAAGGAAGTGCTGGAACTGGAGAGAGTCTAGAGAAGGGCAACAAAGCTACTAAGGGGGCTGGAGGACCTTAGTTATGAAGAAAAGCTACACACATTAAGCTTATTTTCCCTGAAAAAGAATGACGTAAGAGGGGAAATGATGTATAAATAATAATAAAATATATAAATATTTCAATGGTGATTCTAGCATAGAGAGAAAATATTTCAGTCTCAAGTCGCTCAAGAAGACATGTGGCCACTCAATGAAATTGGACAAGAAGCATTTTAACCTTAAACTGCATAATGTGTTCTTTACGGTTAGAACGGTAAGGATGTGGAACTCCCTTCCACAATCAGTGGTGTCAGGGCCGTCTTTAATATTGATTGGGCACTGGGCAAACATTTTCTTGGTCCCCCCACACACACACTCTGAGACATACAAAAAAACAGAAGGCAGCGATTGCAATTGGTTGCCAGAGGTTACAGCCTATCATTACTGCTCACTGACTGTTTACTAGAGGTTACAACACATAATTTCTGGTTGCTAGAGGTTACTGTACGTTGTTACTGCTCACTGATTGGTTGCTATAGATTAGTGCTTATCATTACCGATCACTGATTAGTTGCTAGGAGTTACTGCACATCATCACCACTGCTAACTGATTGGTTGCTAGAGGTTACTGCACATCATTACTGCTAACTGATTGGTTGCTAGAGACTACAGCAGATCACTACTGTTCACTGACTGGTTGCTAGAGGTTACTGCACACCATTAACGCTCATTGAGCAGTGGAGCAATCCCACATAAATGAGCAAGGTGGCACATTATTACACATACTACAAGAGATGGTCAGAGACTGTAGACATACTACAGGAGATGATTTGAGACTGCAGACATAGTACAGAAGATGGCCAGAGACTGCAGATGTACTACAGGAAATGGCTAAAGACTGCGGATGTACCACAGCAGCTGATCATAGACTATGGATGTACTACAGGAGATGACCAGAGACTGTGGATGTACTACAGCAGATGACCAGAGACTGTGGATGTACTACAGCAGATGACCAGAGACTGTGGATGTACTACAGGAGATGACCAGAGACTGTGGATGTACCACAGGAGATGACCATAGAATGTGGATGTACTAAAGGAGATGACCAGAGACTTTGGATGTACTACAGGAGATGACCAGAGACTTCAGATGTACTACAGGAGATGACCAGGGACTTCAGATGTACTACAGGAGATGACCAGAGACTGCGGACATACTACAGGGGATGACCAGAGACTGCAGACATACTACTGGGGATGATCAGAGACTGCAGACATATTACAGGGGATGACCACAGACTGTGGACAAACTACTGTACAGGGGATGACCAGAGACTATCAACATACAGCAGGGGATAACCACAGACTGTGGACAAACTACAGGGGATGACCAGAGACTGTGGACATATTACAGGGGATGACCAGAGACTGCACAGTGGCTAAATGGGCAGTACAGTGGCTAAATGGTTAGCACTTCCGCCTGGCAGTACTAGAATTGTTGTTTTGAATCAAACATATTACAGGGGATGGCCAGAGACCTTTCAGCAATGCACAGATATAGTTTGTGAGAATCAGCTCAGGGTTGGTATAACAGTCTACAGGCAGTCTATGGGGGAAAGGACATACCTGGCCAGCCAGGCTCAGCATCCTCTCTGAGGTCTGGGGGCGGGGTTCCCACTCACATCACAGCTTCTGCTACAGCAGTTCCCTCCCAAGCATACAGGCTGCTTCCAGCCCTGGCCCCACTGCCTCCCTGCTGGCTGGGGAATACATTGATGTCTCCAGTGTACCCTGTGCGCTCTGCAGTGCAGTCATTGGGTCCCCAATTTACAGGTGGCGCAGGCTTAAGGAGAAGCTGCTTTGGGCCCCACCACAAAGACTGGGCCCAGGACAGCTGCCCCATTTGCCCAGCGTTAAAGACGGCCCTGAGTGGTGTCAGCGGGAAGTGTTAATGCTTTAAAAAATCTTTTAGCTCTCAGTTTAATCATTATACAGGGATATGGGAATTGCTATAGACATAAATGCATACCGCTTTAAAGTGAAACTGGCAGATTTGTCATCCAGTTAAAAATAGATAAATTATGTTACTCATTTTATAAGTGTAGCTCTACCCTCTTGAGGGCCACTGGATTTGTTTTGGGTCCCCCTAAGCTCTGCATGGCAAAGCAATATGACCATGCAATGGCCATGGCAAGGCATTTTTCACACTTGTAAACTTGTGGTCAGTAAACAGTCCTTGAACTGCTTTTAAGTTGTTTCTATTAAGGAGTTAACAACATGGATGGGGTCCAGGGGTATATGGGATGCTCAAGAAACTGCAAACTCAAGGACAACCTGTACACTATACAAAAAGATGTGGATCTGCAAAATATAGCACTGTCTGTAGGGAGCTCTAACGTTCCCTTGGTGTACCTCCTCAGACCCCAGATGAATCCTTCCTCTTCACTGGCTGTACTGAGGGTATCCCTGGGCAAGGGATACCAAGATTTAGCAATTAAGTAGTCCCGGAAGAGAGCTAATTGGGTCTTACACCTGACCACCCTCTCCCTTTATCTGGCCCAGGGGGTGTAGGAGTACTCACGCTGTTCTGTCCTGTCAGCATGGTGGGTTAGTAGCTGCTTTTAGGCCTTTCGCTGGGCTGGCTCCTTCCCTGCTGCTCAGGATGTCCTTCCTAAGAGACCTTGGGCAATGGAGATCCTCATTCAGCATCAGCATACTGCCTGTAGGTGGGCCACCCTCCCTGGGGCACCCTCACAGGCTCCACACTCCAACCTTTTCTCTCCATCCATCTTCCACTTGACTCCCCTGCTGTTCAGGTTCTGCCACATTTAAGGATTGTCCTTGGCCCCTATGCCTCCTGCCTGGGGATTGGCCAAGATCCCTCAAACATGCAGATCTGGGCCTGCTCCCCTCCTCTGCCCCTCTTCCAGAATGTTCTCTGAGTTGCTGGAAGGGTGGGAGGGCTCCAGAAACCCTGACATGTAGAGTCTCCCAGTCTGTCCTGAGGTGAACTCATTACCCCATACCAGGTTAAATTATCCCAGGCTGCTACCCAGCCTCTAACTACAAAACAACAAACCTAGCTACCTACAGGGCGCTACATTAGGTTAGTGATAGCGGTGTAAACTGACCAGAGTTTAGGGAAATTAAGTTTTTAGTCAGTGTCGTTGATACTTTTCACAAATCCTAAACACAGGGTCAATATGACTTGAAGTAAATGTGCTATAATATTGCTACAAAAAAGATTAAATAGATAATGAATTTGAAAGCAAATCATGAATATACAATGAACAGAACTATTAATTATTCACTATTACTATTAAATATTGCCACATTAGATAAAACTCGTTGACATGCGTAATACCATACAGAATTATGTATGACTTTCTAGAATCAATTACAATGGTGTTAGTTTTGCTACTGGTTATCTAATAATTTGACTTGGCATAGGTTTTTTGACACAGTTTTAAATGCAAAGAGTCTATAACTGATTACGACCTCTCGCACACTACTGCCTGAAAACACTGTTTTCATGTATACAGGCATTTTTTATACTGATCTAAATGCATCTCATTGTTTTTAATATGGTTGTACACACAGGTGCATTAACATGTGTTACATGTTGATCAGTAAAAAAAAAAAAAAGCAGAAATCTAAGTTGCCGGTCAGTATTTTTGCATGTATACTTGCAATTTCGTGCAAATGCCATGCTTCCTGCTTGTGTGTGCATACTCTCAAATACACACAAATTATGCAAAAGTGATATACAGCCCATCCAGTCTGCAAGAGGACTAACAGATTGATTTTTTTACTCAAATACAACCAATTAAAAAAAATATAAGAAATAGAAAAAATTGATTGAAGTTTAAAATGAGCTATTTTTAAATGTTGCAGTATCATACATGCCTTCTTGATTAACTCGTTTTTGTTCTAACATTTTCTCAACAAGAATGATAACACTGAATTTCATATACCCATCTAAATCCAATAAAGAATGTGTTTTATGTGGTAGAATTAATCTTCAGTGCAAGGATAATTAAGTGGCCATGATTAGTGCTAGTAAAAATGCTGGCTAACTAGGAACTGATGCACATATGTCACTGGTCACGGCAGTACATCACAGGAGGTAAAGTTTAAAATGTACAGTACATTGTATATAAAAAAACATTAATAAATGTCTTCAAGCATGGAGATTTGCTAAACCTGGAATGTGCAAAATCAGGTGCAGCTCTGCATAGAAACCAATTAGCTTCCAGGTTTTACCCTCTGTTCACATCAAGCCTGACTTTGAAATCGTGCGAAGTCCCACAATTTCAAAGTTGGGGAAAATGCTGATTTCAGATGCGATTTGCAAGACATCTGATACAGAAATTGCACCAAAAGTAGTACATGTACTACTTTTGAAATCAGTGCAGTTCCGACCAAGTAGGAACCGCACAGATATGACCTCTCCAATTGTGGACAATAGGGTGCAACTTGGCATATGATTTGTAAGTTGCAGGGCATGTAAATCGCATTCCAAGTCCAGTGTCAATCAGGGCTTATTGTCAAAGTCTACTTAAACAAGCTAAAGTAATGCAGGCCATACATGGTTCGAATTCCGAACGATTTTTCGATCAAAAATCAAAAACATCGTTTGTTCTGTAATCCGATGGTGCCACCAATGATTTTGAAAATCGGTTGTATTCAGGGGCGGACTGACAACTCATGGGGCTCCCGGGCAATAGGGGATCATGGAGCCCCTGTGTCCTTGCCCAAACTCAAAAAAGCCTATGAAAAAGGTACCAGGGGCATCTCATGGGGCCCCCTACTGACCCCGGGTCCTCGGGCAGTGCCCGAGTTTCCAAATGGTCAGCCCTGGTTGTGTTTCATGAATTTTCCAGCACACCTGATAAACGAAATGGGGAGTAACCACAAAAATTGCCCCACTAACAGAGCGAAAATCGTCTGATTATTCTTAGGTCTGATTTTCAAACAAAAAAATCATTCAGAAATCAACCCATGTATGGCCAGCCTTAGACGCTGATAGGCTACCATGCACAGCTGCACCAGATTCTGAGTGATCCAGTTTCAGTAAATCCCCCCCCCCCAGTGTAATAAAATCAGTAATTAAAGTGTATGTAAATACTAACACTTCTCTTGTGTGTTCCATTTTGGTCTGTTAAATATATAATTGAAAACATGATGTTGTATTTGCAAAAAAAATCTTTTCAAGAATTCAAAGCTCACTTTCTGTGTTAGGCTACGTTCACACTAGCGTTGTGTGCAAGCGGCAGAGAGGCGTTTGGGAAGCATTTTTACCGCTTTCCAAACGCCTCGGACAATTCTGCACATTGCAGCACATGGTGCTGTTCTAACGGGAGCGTTAGCGTTGCGGCAAAACGGACGCCTCTGGTCGAGTCAGGAGGCGTTGAAGCTTCCTATTCTAGTCTATGGTGCCACTCCTCAAACGCCCGGCCGACGTTTCTGGTGCGGTTGCGACACGGTTGCGGGGCGTTTGCGAAGCGGTAACACCATTTAAACTTCATTATAGGTGTTTGTGGGTTGTTTTTAACGCTTGGCAAACACCTAGCAACCTCCGCTAAACCGCGCATGCGGCGTTTGCGGAGCGTTTGCGGAGCATTAAAAAACGCTCCGCAAACGCCGGACCAACGCTTGCCAAACGCTATGTCAATTAGGGAATGGGATAGGTAGGATGTGGTTCATCAATGAGTATCTTTCGGTGCTTGCAGAGTCTTTAAAGTGTTATTAAACCGAGGACCCTGCATTCTCTGTATCTGCTCTCTCACAGTACACAGAACATGGAAATGCAATTATTTTCCTAAATATAAACTGCTAAACACTTTTTATCATCAGCAGTTATAGCAGTCTTGTGACGTCTATCAGTTTCCAGCTGGTTAAAGCTTGTAGGAGGAGTTTGCATTCTCCTCTGACTGTCCTGCATAATCCCTGACCTCTGTCTGGACAGTGCTGATTGGCTCTGTGCTGATCCCATGCACTTTCCCCCCCCAAAAAAAAACACTCTAGCAATACACACCAAACTGAACATATGCAGCTTACCCCCAATGCTCTGTTCTATGAGCAGATGGACTGGGGACTGTAAAAGAAGGGGAGGATCAGAGAAGTTCAGATCAAACACCCTTTTTACCCAATACAGAGGGTTAACCCCTTAGGTTCCACAGTGAGTATAACAAGCATGCTTTACTGCATACACAAACTGATTTTACTGTAGTAGGTTTAGTAACATTTTGAAGGTACAACAGAAGGGGAAAAGGGCATGTATCGTGAAAATGTATTGCATATGTTTTTTTTTCCCTTTTGTAACATACACTTAAAGAAAACCTTTTCTGCGCACTCTAAAGTGATATTAAAGGCATTTTTTTTATATCAAACATTGTATACTTATCTGCTCTGTGTATTGGTTTTGCACAGAGCAGCCCCAATCCTCCTCTTCTTGGGTCCCATGCCAACGCTCCTGGCCCCTTCCCCATGCTACGTGCCCCCATAGCAAGCAGCTTGCTCTGTGGCACCCGAGCACACTCGTTCCTGAGCCACTGCCCTGCTTGTCCATTCACACACAGAGCTGTAGCTCTGCCCCGACCCTTTTCTCTCCTCATTGGCTCACTGGCTGTGAGTGGGAGCCTTTACAACCACTTTAAGTATAGCATTTTTTAAAATAGAGATAGAACAGGAAAGGATTAGCACACCTGTTAGGTATTTTCAGCCATCTGCCCTTGGTCAAAGATTTTTGTTCTTGCACATACTGTCACAGTGGCAACAGTTTGCCTGATTATCCACTTTAAAAGGTATTTAAACCAAGGAACAAACATGGTATATTTATTTGGTAACTGCCTTATTTGTCTTTTTCCAAGTTTTTTCTTTATTTTCATCTGGTAATCCTGCCACAAACACTTCTCTTGTCCTAGAGAGACAATGCTCACTCACCATACTGTACATATGGAGGAGCTGTGTTGTCACCCTAGGACAGGAAGTGTGCTACAACTACAGAACACTTCTCCTTTTTCTTGCCACCATAACATAGGCAGGGGAGGAGTTTTGTAGTTCAAAGCCTGATCTAACACTGCAAAATGGAAAGGAAACAGGACAGGACTACATTTCTGGCAGGATTAACAGTTTTTTCCACTTTTTGAATGGATAAAACAATACATTTTCAATTATATTTTTCTATTCCAAACATTCCAAATGTATAAAAAGTGAGCAAGGTCTTCTAGATTATTTCTTTGAATACCTTTTTTTTGTATGTACCTGGACTGTATAAAACCAGTTGCTCTATACATATCCCCAGCACACATGGCTCATCTGCACCTCAGAACATACTGTGCAAGTAGAAAAGAATAGAGCCGCACTCCAGATCTGGAAGTCGTTATCTATGTGTAATGTTCCACCTAATATGGGACAGACCACCTGAACTCCTTCCTCTGAGAGGTGGTCTGCTTCACGCTAGGTGGAACATTACATATAGACAGTACCATTAAGCTCTGGAGCCTGGCATTCTGTTTTGTATGTTGGAATGTATTTACCTGATTTAAACTCAAAGTTCGGTGGGGCTATAAAAGATCAAAAGGGTGCAAATAAGAGATTATTGTTGTGGCTTACACACACTTTGGTGATTATGTCACAAGAAAACCATAGCAGTAGCGAATAATAAATACTTGCATGTTTTTTGTTTTTTTTAGTTTTTATATGAAAAGCCCAAAAGACCAGGAAGTGAGGGGAGAGCAGAGCTGAAAACAGGCACAATGCTGGATCGAATGAGGGCTCAGATAAGTAAAAAGGAGGGGGGGGGGATACTGATTACTAAATATTTTTTACCTTATGCAAGGAATACATTAAAGCAGTATAAAACCAAAAGCAAAGATTTATTCTATTGCAGTTTACCAATTCTTAGATGTGATGGCTGCATTAGTTTCCTTTTTCAGACTTTCTTTCTTCTATTTTCATTTGGCGATCCAGCCAGCAACTCTGCTGTTTTTCAGAAGTTCAAGATCTCCAGCAGAATGCATTAACTTACATAGAGGAGGCCATCCATTTACCACTGGTAAAGGTGATTAAAATGATCAGCTTTATTTATTCCTGTAAAACATTTATTCCTAAAGGAATTTTAAATTATATGATTATAAAGTGTGAACTGGTGTTTGGCTTCAATGTGTTTTGTATTCAAATAACACTACCCTCCCCCCAAACTGGCAATGCTGTTGTCTGCTGTGTCCTCATTCCTCCAAGCTGGTGTCTCACTAATACAGGACCAAATGCAGTTTTCCCCATGCATACATTCCTGCAAATGGCTGTTAAGTACTGTTGAGTGCTGTAGTTATCATGGGCTGGGAACCGCAGATAATGCAAGAGAAAGAATGTCACCAGCACACCAAAGAATCCTCAGAAGGGTCCTGCGTGTCTCCAAAACATTGCTGCTGTACATATGTGATCACTAAATAAAGCATTGTACCCCTCTGAGGATTCCCTGGTGTGCTGGTGACATTCCTTCTCACTAATACAGGAGGTATGTCACTGGCTAGATCACCAGGTGAAAAACAAAGAAATAAGAAGTGATGCAGCCACCACATCTAATGATTGGTAAGCTTCAATATATAACATTTTTGGCTTTGGGCTTAATGATGCTTTAAGGCAGAGGTGTGAAACTGGCAGCCCTCCAGCTGTTGCAAAACTACAAGTCCCATCATGCCTCTGCATTTGGGAGTCATGCTTGTAGCTGTCAATCTTGGAATGCCTCATGGGACTTGTAGTTTGGCAACAGTTGGAGGACCACCAGTTTGACACCTGTGCTGTTGAGAAACTACAAATCCCATCATGCCTCAGCCGTTGGAAGTCATGCTTGTAGCTGTCAATCTTGCAATGCCTCCTGGGACTTGTAGTTTAGCAACAGCTGGAGGGCCACCAGTTTGACACCCGTGCTTTAAGGTAAGAAAACGTTTAGGCTTTATAACCACTTTAAGTTGTTACATAAAACATTTAAAATAACATACCTGGGCTTGTCTTAAGCATGCATGTTAAGTTACACACCAGTACAATGTACTTCCACAAAAGAGACATAGAAAAAAAAGCTACCGCCATTTAATTACAGTTCCCTGCTTGCTTCATTCTGTTTGTAAAACCAACATGGAGTCCCCCTCAAAATCTATACAAATCAATGATCATTTTCAATTGTACTAATGAGAAAATTCAAAGGAACTGGATGGACATTTTTTCTTGAATTAATTTAATTCTAACTTCAAATGTGGTTTCCATTCAAGTGAAATGAAGAAAAAATAGAAATATCCCCCTGGGACTTTGTATGGCAAAAACACAGTGAGTATATAAAAGGTATAAAACATTAAACAAGCATGCTTTACTGCATATAAAGACTGATTTTACTGTAGTAGGTTTAGTAACATTTTGAAGGTATAACATAAGAGGAAATGGGCATGTATCGTGAGAATGTATTGCATATGTATTTTTTTTTCTCTTTTGTGACATACACTTAGAGAAAACTTTTTCTGCGCATTTTAAAATGATATTAAAGGCATTTTTTTAATATCAAACATTTTATACTTATCTGCTCTGTGTATTGGTTTTGCACAGAGCAGCCCCGAACCTCCTGTTCTTGGGTCCCATGCTAATGCTTCTGGCCGCTCCCCCATGCTGAGTGCCCCCATAGCAAGCAGCTTGCTCTGGGGCACCCAAGCACACTCGCTCTTGAGCCACTGCCCTGCTTGTCCATTCACACACAGAGCTGTAGCTCAGCCCCACCCCTTCTCTCTCCTCATTGGCTCACTGGCTGCGAACAGGAGCCTTTACAACCACTTTAAGTATAGCATTTTTTTAAATAATGGATAGAACAGTAAAGGATTAGCACACCTGTTAGGTATTTATAGCCATCTGCCTTTGGTCAAAGATTTTTTCTTGCACATACTGTCACAGTGGCAACAGTTTGCCTGATTCTCCACTTTTTTTTATATTTATTTGGTAACTGCCTTATTTGTCTTTTTATTTTTACGTTTATTACAAAATATTGTTTCAATAAAAAGAATCAGACAATTCAACCAAGTTTAGCTACAATAAAGTGGTGCATATCTCACATACAGAAGCACATGCAATGTCCAAAGGACCTGACAGTCTGTAATACATCAACTGACAAGCGGGCTAACAACCAGAAAGAACTTGAACAACATTTTTGTTCAGGAGAAATGGTACATATTGTGCATGTTCTTGCACAAAACAAACCTGTTTAATGTCTGAGATTTTATTCAGCAGTTCTGGATAAAATTTTAAGGGCTTTCAAACAAAATTAGATGATTCAATGATGTCAAGATAGAATTCTTTGACAAATGTTTTTGTTAGAATGTCTGCACAAATATTCAAGCATAATTCTATTAATGCATGGCCTTCCTCCCTTTGTTGTCCGGACTTGTTCATCTTGTTTGTATAGTAGATAACTGCAGAGCCTTTTTAAATGCTATGGTCATGCCTGCTGTCATTCAGTTATGTAAGAAATGTTCACCCTGTAAAGCCCACTTCTCCAGAAGAAATGCCTGACCCAGACAAATTTACTATCCT